>NC_064811.1:35012307-35244110 GCF_023721935.1 Panthera uncia
AGAAAGTGTGTATGAAGCATAGATGCTCTGAAGCCTCTTGTAGTTAATATTATGATTATTTAATCTGCTAAAAATAGAGATGTTGGCTGATAATTTGCTCTCAACCACTTAGAAATCTAGCATTTCAAAAATTTTAATCAGCATGAATGACTTTATGGACTATAAAGTTTAACAGGGAAAATAATTTGCACCTGAAATGTATTTGTAGCATATGTAGTCCAGGGTCTGGGAGCCTGAAGAACAAATAGTATACCACAAACCAGTTTTGAAAAGTACCTTGAGAACACTTTGTTTTTTTGAGGTTTATGGCTTAGTGGGCATAGATCTCTCACAAGAGTTCCTGAGATTTCCTTAATGATTACAACAATAAAGCCCACACTTAACCATTATGCTTTGAAAAAAGTATCAGTTAAATTAAAAGGCTGTGGTCTGAAAGTGTCCAGTCTGCAATGGAAATAAACAGATATTCCTCTCACTGATGCATGGCTAAGACCTCAAAGTTTAGTATTAAAAGAAAATCACAAGTTTCTATGTTTTGTGATTTCTGACTTTTGAGGTCTTGTTAGAACTTGTGATAGTGTAAATTATGCTTGTGATGGGTGAATATTAGGTCACTCCACAGGGAGCATAGCATATTCAAGATTTTTCTCTTTCTTAAAAATGTTTATTTATTTTGAGAGAGAGAGAGTGGGGGGAGGGGGCAGAGAGCGAGAGGGAGACTGAGAATCCCAGGCAGGCTCAGTGCTACCAGTACGGAGCCCGAGGTGGGGCCTGAACCCACAAACCATGAGATCATGACCTAAGCTGAAACCAAGAGTCAGATGCCTCACCAAATAAGCCACCCAGGTGCCGCCAAGATTTTTCTAAAAAATTCTTACACTTTTTCCCACTTCTACCTGCACCTCTTCCAGCCAAAAAGACCACACCTTCTGGTCTTTTTGAGGAGACCAGACATTATGTCATTTCATCCAAGAACATTTCAGTTTGTATCTGTAAATTAATTGCTTAA
The DNA here is from genome assembly GCF_023721935.1 of Panthera uncia. Classification (NCBI taxonomy): domain Eukaryota; kingdom Metazoa; phylum Chordata; class Mammalia; order Carnivora; family Felidae; genus Panthera; species Panthera uncia. The sequence continues at coordinate 35,013,317 of NC_064811.1, forward strand.
AAACATAACTACAGTATCACTGTCACACGTAAAACATTGACAATAATTCCTTAATATCAACAAATATCCAGTCGGTGTTCAGATTTCCTGTTTGTGTCCAAAATGATTTTTAAAAATTTTGGTTTGTTTGAATCAATTTCCAGTGTTCTTGCATACATTTGGTTCTCACATGTGTCTTAAGTCTGTTGTAATCCATAGATTCCACCCCCCTGCCTTTTTTTTTTTTTAACCCTTACCAGTATGTTAAAGGCAGCAATTTATCTTATAGAATGTCTTTAATTCTGGACTTTGGTGTTTGCTTCCTTGTGGTGTCATTTAAAATGTACTTTTGCCTCCTATATATTTCCTGAAAACTGGAAATTAGATCTAGAGGTTTGGCTTAATGGTTTGATCCAATTTAGGTTCTTTCCCCCCCCCCCCTTTAGGAATCCCTCATAGATAATGTCTGTCTCTCTCTTTTTTGTGTGATGTTAGTAGCCATTGTTGAGTATTGCCTAGATTCATTATTTTATTAGGGTTTGAAAAAAGTGATGCTCTAACATGTCTTCACTATTTAACAGCTGGAGTATTACATTTTCTACTTTGTACCATATATTGTATTTATAGAATTACACAACATCCCTGAGAGATCTTGGGCTCTTTACACATTTATGTGATCTAAATGGATCCTGAAAACAATCCTGAGAAATATTTATGGTGAAGAACTACTGTCATTTTACAGAGAAGTTAAATCCCTTATTTAAAATTCCACAGCAAAGCTGGAACTTTTGGAGCCAGGTTTCCTGCTCTTCCTATGCTGCCTCACTAACGAGGCACAAAGATCGTGACCTTACATTTGGAAAGGAATGAACAGTTCCATGCTTAGACAGTGCTCAGTGTGTGCAGCATGTGCCCAACATTACTTATCATTCAACACATGAAAGGACATAATGTGTATCTTGAAAAAGCCTGAAGAAAATAGGGCAGGCTGACTCCAGAGTCCCTGACTACTTTCCTTTCAGCTGCCCTCCCGTCGGAGAGTGATACTTCTTGCTTTTACGGGGTTTACTTTCAAGGGACAATGAAATCTGGTTATCATCTGCACAGGTGGTAACACTATAGCCCTCCCTCACAGTGTGTTAATAACATTGAGCTGATATCTCATTGTACTTCCCTGATGATTAGTGATGTCGTGCACCTTTTCACATACCTGTTGGCCATTTGTATGTCTCTTTGGAGAGATTTCTATTCAGATCCTTTGCCCAAAATTATTTGTTTTTTGTTCTGGAGTCATAGGAATTCCTTATATATTTTGGATATTAACCCTTTATTAGATGTATGGTTTGTAAATATTTTCTCCCATTCCATAGGTTGTCTTTTGACTTTATTGATTGCTTCCTTTGCTGTGTAGATCTTTAGTTTTGTGTAACTCCCATTTGTTTGTTTTTGCTTTTGCTGCCTATGCTTTTGGCATTATATTCAAGAAATCATTGCCAAGGCCAATATCAAGAAGCCCTTTTCCCTAGGTGTTCCTCTAGGAGTTTTACAGTTTTAGGCCTTATGTTTAAGTTTTTACCGCATTTGGGGTTGATTTTTGTGTATGGTGTAAGAAAATGGCCCAATTAAATTCCTTTCCATGTGGATATCCAGTTTTTCCAACACCTTTTATTGACAAGACCACCCATTCTCCACTGTGTATTTTTGACACCTTTGTTGAAGATCAGTTGACCATATATGAGAAGGTTTATTTCTGGGCTCTCTATTCTGTTCCATTGGTATATGTGTTTTTATGTCGGTAACATACTGTTTTGATTATTATACCTTTGTAACAAACTGTATGGTGTATTTACACATTTTCTAAGAGGGTAGCTGTTATGTTAAGGTCTTATTATACATACAAAAATAAAGAAGGTAGGAGGAAACTTTTGGTGGTAGTGAATATGTTTATGGAATTGATTGTGATGATGGTTTCATGCGTGTATACTTACGTCCAAACTTATCAGATTGTATACATCAAAGATGTACAGCTTTTTTGCATGTCAATAATATCTCAGTAAAGCATTAAAAAAAAGAATATTGAGCCAGCATGTGTATAGTAAATACTTATAGTACAAGTTATGTTTAGTAGAGATAAAGGAGGGAGGAAGGACATGAAGGAAATCTTAGATAATGTGTATATATATATATCTATTTTTATCCTTTATGTCTTTGAGAATATTATTCTTTTTTAAAATTTTGGACCCATTAGTTCCAATAGTTCTAATTCATGTATATGTTTTGTTTGGTTCATTGTCTTTTTTTTATTAATTCTTGGAAGTCTCATTATTTTGGCTTGTGAGTGAATGTGTATATAATGATCTCTCTTAATTTTGTAGCAATGGAGTAATACTCTATCAAGCTATATATAATTTATTTAAGGGAAAAAAACAATTTCTAACAATTCCTCTTTAATTGTAGAAGAATCATTCTCTAGGTTAAATTGTCTGAAGAAAAACTTGGTGGATATCAATTCAAATTGCTTTTCTGTTCAGAACTATTCTTCTATGAAGAATTTTTTCATTTTTACTGCTTCTTATGGGTAGGTTGAATCCCTAAATGTGATTTGGATATGGTGGTAGTCACAGACCACAAACAAGAGAGTGAAAAGGAAAAGGCATTTTCAAGTAACATGTGCGAGCGTAGGAGCTGAGTGGGCTGGATTCTGGCTCTGTACCTCTGGAATAAATTGGTTCACTAGGTATCTCCTTATAAAGACATAATGTAAGAGAACCAACAGCGTAAGCCCAGTGATAACCTGAAGCTAACTAGCTTCATGAAAACAAAAAATTATTTATCACACAGAAAGCTTATTTCAAATGAAACTGGTTCCAACATGAGGACATCTACCCATTTTTGCATTCTGAATTACCCAGGTCATCATGTTGATTTCTGAGTGAAGAGCTTTTCATAGCCACACACAATCCTGATTCTTCCAATATTGTCTTATACCCCCCATTTAACCACTGCCCTCCCATTTACAGAGGGATGATTAGCATTATTTTGCAGTCCCGTTTTGTCCGACATAGAAAAGAAAGTTAACAAAAATGGAAACTCATATGAATTACTGATTCCTTATTTCAGTGTCTGCTTTGAAGAATCTCCAGAAGTAATAAGAAAGTTTGTATATAAGGAATTGCCAGAAAAAAAAAATTTGAGAAAAGCCAATACAGGTACCAAAAGCTTAGGCTAAGGGTTACCAGACAGCAAAAGGAAGAGAGACTGGGGGACAGCACTTCAGTCCGCTTTTGCCTCTTACTCACATGGCCTCTGGGCATTCATTACGTGCCCCATAGCCACCAAAAATCTGCAGCAACAGCTCAGGGCCCCTGGGCCATCAGGCAGTGTTCCTTATCAGTTCCTATCAGGTACTGCTGGGACAAAGAGATGATTCAAGCAGGTGTATAATGAACACACTTTTATGGTTTTATTCCCTTACATCTTTTCTTTCAAACCTCAGGACAGGTGGACCACAATATGACTTCCTCTCCCCAGTATCACTTCATTTTAAGAGTTGCAAGGTCAGTCCCTGAACAGAGGAATTTCCTTGTGGAGTAGTCTACATTGAGTCTGCAGTGTCCAAGCTATACCCATGGGCTAACTTCCCTGCTCTTTTTTTAAAAGTTACCTAGGGGCATCTAGGTGCTAGATGGCTCAGTTGGTTGAGCATCCAACTGTTGATTCCAGCTCAGGTCATGATTTTGTGGCTAGTGAGTTCTGGCCTCACATCAGGCTCTGGGCTGAAAGCATGGAACCTGCTTGGGATTCTCTTTCTCTCTGTCTCTCTGTCCCTCCCCTCCTTGCTCTATCACTCTCAAATAAATAAATAAACTTAAAAAAAATAAAAAGATAAAGTCACCTGGAGTGATGCAGATTAGAGACTAGACTTCTCTTCTCCAGTACATATTAGCAGACAGACTAGCTGATAGCCCCAGGGGTGTACAAGCTCACAGAAAAAAAAAAATAACTAGGTTCCCAGAGAGTTCATGAAAGACAGATAATGAAACATTATATACCATACAAGTTAGAAACATGGGACAAATAAGTCAAGAATTTAAAAGGAGCACACTAAAGATCTTCAAAGAGATAAGGGGGTTGTGTTTGTTTCCCATTGCTGCTGTAACAGCAATTTAATTACAATTAAAGTTATAGCAAACTTGGTAATAAAAGCATGTATGTATTTTCTTAACATACCAGAGGTCAGAGTCAAAGTGGGTCTGATGGGGTTAAAAATCAAGGTATCATCAAGGCTGGTTCCTTCTGGAGGCTCCAAGGAAAAAACTTGCTTTTCTTTTCCAGTTTCTGAAGACCACTTACATTGCATGGCATATGGTTCCTTCTTTGCTCAGAGCCAGCAGTATAGCATCTCTCTTTTGTAACTTCCTACTTGCCTCTTACAAGAATCTTGTGATTACACTGAGCCCACCTGGATAATCCAAGATAATATAATATCCCCATGTCAAAATATTTAAGTTAACCACAACTGCAAAATTCTTTTTGCCATGTGTACTGGGCTGAATAGTGTCCTCCAACAGGATACGTTCAGATCCTAACCTCCAGTAACTGTGAGTGTGACTTTGTTTGAAAACAGGATCTTTTCAGATATTATCAAGTTAAAATGAAGTCATACTGAATTAGAATCAGCCCTAATCCAGTGACTGGTGTCCTTCTAAGAAGAGGGAAATTTTAACACAGACACACACAGAGGAATGCCAATTGATTACATTGGTATATTAGAGTGATATGTCTTGAAATCAAGGAATTCCAAGGATTACAGGCAACACCAAGAACTAAGAGAAAGACATAGAACAGATTCTCTCCTAGACCCTTCAGAGGGAGCATGCCCTGCCAACACCTTGATTTTAGATATCTAGCTTCCAGGACTGTAAGAAAATACATTTCTGTTGTTTTAATCCATGCAGTTTGTGGTACTTTGTTATGGCATCCTTAGGAAATTAATATACCATGTAAGGTAACATATTCACAGGTTCTAGGGGCTAGAATATGGACATCTTTAGGAGAGCTAATATTCAGCCTACCACAGGAGTATGTTAGTAACACAAATTAACAACAACGAAACCAAAAAGAACCAAGTTGAGAATATCGGATATGAAAAAGAGTTGACGTAAAGAACTAATTAGATGGAATAAATAGCAGGATAACAAGAGCCAAAGACTGAGTTTGTGAGCGGGAAAATTGGTCAGGAAATCTTTCAGAAGGAGCAGTAAATAATGAAGGAAAGGATATAGAGAATAAAAGTCCCCAAATTGGGATTTAAGAGGATATCCCAGAAGGGGCAGAAGGAACAGAGAGGGCAAAATAAGGATGGTAAATATCTCAGAATTAAAGAAAGATGTAAGCTTTCAGATTAAAAAGGACTAAAGGTTGCCATGCAGAATAGGTATTGAAAAGCCTATGCTTAGACACATTGTATCAAAAGTTAACTGTATTGGGGCACCTGGATGGTGCAGTAGGTTAAGCATCTGACTCTTGATCTTGGCTCAGGTCATGATCTCACAGTTTGTGAGTTGGAGCTCAGCATCGGACTCTGTGCTGATGGCATGGAGTCTGCTTGGGATTCTGTCTCTCCTTCTCTCTGCCCCTCCTCTGCTTGTGCACATTCTCTCTCTCTCTCTTTCCCAAAATTATAAATAAGCTTAAAAAATTAACTGTATTAATAAAGAGAAAACTCTAAAAGGCCACAGAAGAAGAACAGATCAACTAGAATAGTAATTGGACTGACGTTAGAATTCTCAGCATAAGTGCTGTAGGTATGTATCAGAGAAGAAAACTTGATGGAATTAATGGAAAGAAAGGACAAAAAAGATAAATGGCGAGAGTAAAATCACTGGAAATTATGAAAAAGTAATCCTAATATAATAATAGTTTTAATAAATGTGAATGGTCATCTCACCAGTTAAAATATGGAAGTTTAGATGATATTTTAAAAAATAAAATGCAAAAAATCAACAGTGCACTATTTAGATTCAAATCAGGCAAAAAGACACATGAAATTTGAAAACAAAAGGATACAAACTGATATTGGCCATTATGAACCAAAAGAGAGAGGCCATCTTAATATCTGACTCCAGTTATGTCAGAGCAAAAAATGTTATATGGGGAAAAAGGGTGATGGTGACACATAGTGGTAAAATAATAGAGCAAGGAGGTATAACCATCATGAATGCATATGCTTTAACAGTATAACATCAAACTATACAAAGCTGCAATAGCATAATGGCAGAGAGACATAGTTGTATCAATATATGTTGCAAGAGGTTTTAACCTGCTTTCATCAGAAATTGATAAATAAATCAAACACTAAAAAAAAATAAACACTAATAGAGATGTAAAAGAACTGAGTAATGTAATAAGGAAGCTTGAACTATTTTATATATAATATAGACATATGTATGTGTATGTATATACATACACATGTGTATATACACATACGTGTGTGTATATGTGAGTTTGTATGTGTTTGTGTATTCCCCACATGGAAAATTTACTACACCATAAACGCAGTCTTAAATTCCAAAGAATCAATATCATGTATGCTGTATTCTCTGACCATAATCAATTAACACTAGAAATTTTAAACAGGAAAATAAGCATAGTTTACATAATCCTAAATGTCAGGTTTTATATTAATAAATAATCCTTGGATTAAAAGGAGATTATGAGGATTGAGGTAAGATGGCGGGCTTATGATGAGTGACTGTCAGGGATGAAAATAGGTATGCCTGGAAGCAGAATTTAAAAGCAGTTTCTCTTCAGATCATCTTCTTTCATACCACCTGATAAGCATCTTGAGTCACCATGGTATTAGCAGCAGTAAAATGGGAGATATCGAACAGAACTATCTGGAAACATTTATTTCCAATTCAAAACAGAGCTTTATATTGTGTTTGTCATAAACCTACGTATTCTCCTCTTCCAGATGACCATAATTGCAAGTAGAGTTTGCTTTGACATCTGATGACAGGATGACAGTATGCTACCACCCTTCTGTGGACATTCCGTATGAACATACAAAACCTACCCCACGGCCAGATCCTGTGCGTAATAATGAAGAAATACATGATCAAGTGCTGAAAACCAGATTACAAGGAAAAAATGAACACTTGGAGCAAGAACCTATGATAGAACAACGTAGCAAAATGTTCTTTACTAAGCGTCGTTTGTGTCCTCGTGGACAGTATCATAGACGTTGTAGGAAACTGGATCCTCCAAAAGACAGATGATATTGAGGTTTTCAGGAATCAAAGAGATGTTATCTTGTGTCTTATTTGCCATTTGAGGAAATGCAATTGAGTATATTCACTGTTATGTAGCAAAACAATAATAAAATGTCTTTTTATATATTAAAAAAAGGGGGGGATCATGAAAGGAATTTTGAAGTTTTAGGACTTAAACAACAATAAAACCTCACAAGTTACTGTTTGTAAGACACAGCTAACATAGTCCTTTGATGGAAATGTGTAGTTTCAAGTAAATTTACCAGAACACAGAAAGGTTGAAAACAAATAGGCTAAACATTCAGTTGAAGGAGTTGAAAATGTAGCAGAGAGAATACAAAGAAGCCAACTGAAAGAAACAAGGAAGAATTAACAACATTAAAAAAGAAATTAATAAAATGAATAAATAAAAATAATAAAAATATGGGGCACCTGGGTGGCCCAGTTTGTTGAGTGTACAATACTTGATTTCAACTCAGGTCATGATCCCAGGGTCATGGGATCAAGTCCTGCATTTTGCTGAGCCTGGAATCTGCTTAAGATGATCTCTCTCTGCCCCTCTTCCCTGCTCGTGCTCTCTAAAATAAAAAAATAAAAATATCAACAAAACTAAAGCTCTCTAGCAAGATCAAGCAAGAAAATGAAAAATAATGAAAACAGAAACTTGCAATGAAAAAGAAAAATAGCTACAGATATAACAGATTTTAAGTAAAAAATATTATGAGTAACTACGTCAGAATATACTTGGTAATTTACAAGATCTTAGCATAAACTACTTGGAAAAATACAAAGGGCCCAAATTAGAAAAATTGAATAGGTCAATAAGCAGTAGAGACATTTAATGGCTGTAAAAGACCTCCCTGCCACCAAAACTTTGTAGCCCTTGGTCTCTTTCGCATGGAATTTCTACTAAATTTTCAAGGAAATATTAATCTTATAATCTTTTTTCCAGAAAAGAAGCAGTTCAGCTTATTTAATGAGATTAGTGCAATCTTGATTCCGGTATCAGATAAAAGCAATAAAAATATTATAAGCCAGTTTCACTTGTGGATGCATGTTCCAGTATTCTAAATTAAATATTAGCTATAGAAACATTTGATAATTAAAAATTAATTCATTGTTCAGATCAAGTTCTCCTAGGAATGCACTGAAGTCTCAGCATAAAAAAATATGTCAAGGGAATTCACCATATTAATAGACAAAAAAAGTGACTAAATTGATGCAGAAAAAGCATTTGATAAATGTAAACACTTATTTGTTGAATAATATGCACCAGGATATGTTAAAATCTAGAGGAACTATGCTAATGTAATATGTTCTAGGAATCTAGGACAAGCTTAGAGTTTGTTATGGCTTGGTCTCATCATTTAATTCTCTGTACTTTTATTGAAGTTGTTCTTCTATTCCCAGAGGTCCATTAAGGAAGGCAGTAAGAATTTTGCTGAAGCATAAAATGACTGGGCAGAAAATGGTCAAAACAGAGGATGGGTTTTAGCTGCAGCTTTTCAAATAGCCTAGGGCAGGGTGGGATGAGAACCAGGGAAATCAATACAAAGATGACTGTAAGCCAAGTGATACACCACTAGTTGCCTAGCCAAGTTTACTCATTCATTTCCTAAACAATAACTTTTAATTTTTGCTCTTATAAAAATAGTAGAACTTTGGGGGAAAAAGATCCTACTATTTCAGTAGGAAGAATATTGTATTTCCCGGCCACAATGTCTGTTAACATTTTGGTGGATAGCCAAATACATATAATATGAAGGAGGAAGAAAAATCCATAACCAGAGAACATTTTTTTGAAATTATTGCCACCAGCATTTTTGTTTACATTTATTTTTGAGAGAGAGAGAGAGAGAGAGTGAGCACAAGTTGGGGAGGGGCAGAGAGAGAAGGAGACACAGAATCTGAGGCAGGCTCCAGGCTCTGAGCCATCAGCACAGAGCCTGACGCAGGGCTCGAACTCACAAACTGTGAGATCATGACCTGAGTTGAAGTCAGATGCTTAACTGACTGAGCCACCAGGTGCCCCTTGCCACCAGCATTTAAACTCACAGCTTTTCTTCTCCGTAGTCCATGCTCTTTCTTGTTTGGGGATCACAGATTCAAATGACTGCAGTGGCCAGACAGGTTTGAAGAGACAAGTTAAAAAGGGTGGCTTGATTGTGTGTTCTAGAAAAAGTGTGATGGTCCAAGGACATTTAAGACAAAGCACGTCTATAGGTCACCAGTTTGCAATCCCCACTTGGCTTACAACTCTTACCCTCATAGCATGTACTACGTAGCTGGGGAAACAGATAAGACATTTTGCATGTGAGAGGAGTATTTGGCAAGAGATAATCCAATGGTATACTATGTGGTATTATTTATATGATCCATAAGTATACAGAGGAAGAGAAATCACTTATGATGTTGGGGTGTTGTTATATCATCATCGTTTGTCTTGCTTTTTAGTTTACAAAGTGTTATTAGAATCTTCACTCTATTGTTTCTCACAGAAACCTTGGATGGAAACTAGGAAAAATGTTGTCCATGTTTTACATATGTGGAAGTTCAGTATCAGAGTGCTTGAGCAATTTACCCTTATTCTCATAGATATTAAATAACAGAACTAATATTCACAGTCTTTGTGCTGGGATATTGCAGTGAGCATCTGTGGGACTAGTTATGTCTTTCACTTGTCACAATGTCCCTTTGAGCATTCTACATGGTACCTGTGAAGGAGCCATGTTACAAGTTGACTTCAGCCCTTGGTCAAGCTGGCAAATGAGTTTCATCCCTAGAATGTGGGTACTCAGGACAAAGTGATGGCATAGTCTCTCCAGAGGGAAAGAAGCTGTGATAGGTAAACCTTTATAACTCTTGGCACCCTATCAGATGATGCAGTCTATGGTTTGGGGAACAGAAGAAACAGTCCTTAGAGAAATAAGGGACAAAAAACATACATTTAACAGTAAGCAGAGGCAAGAGATGGAGTCAGAAATTCTATGGCATTCTGGCCTGTGTTTCTAATGACACCCAAGGGCCACCTGCATTCGTATCCTTCCTACAGTTTAAATGCCTAACTTTTGGGCCTCCTGGGTGGCTCAGTTGGTTAAGCGTCCGCCCTTGGCTCAGGTCATGGTCTCACAGCTCATGGACTCTATGCTGACAGCTCGGATTCTCTCTCTCTCTCTCTCTCTCTCTCTCTCTCTGCCCCTCCCCCGCTTGTGTTCTATCTCTGTCTCAAAAATAAATAAACTTAAAAAAAAATAAATGCTCAACTTTTCCTTAGATTATACATATTTTAACTAATTTTTTAATTTTAATTCCAGTATAGTTAAAATTAAGTGTTGTATTATTTTTCGGGGAACAATATATTGTAATATGGATATTCTATACATTACTCGGTGTTCATCACATTAAGTGTATTCTTTAATTCTCTTTGCCTATTTAACCCATTCTCCCACCCACCTCCCCTCTGGTAACCTTCAGTTTGTTCTCTATAGTTAAGAGTGTATTTCTTGGTTTGTCTCTCTTTCTCCTTTGCTCGTTACTTAAATTCCACATATGAGTGAAATCATATGGTATTTTTCTCTCTCTTACTGACTTATTTCACTTAGCATAATACTGTCTAGCTCCATCCATGTTGTTGCAAATGGCAAAATTTCATTATTTTATATGGCTGAGTAATATTCCATTGTGTGTGTGTGTGTGTATATATATATATATATATATACACACACATATATATATGTATATATATACCACATCTTTATCCATTCATCTATTGATGGACACTGGGGTTGCTTCCATAATTTGGACATTTTAAAAAGTGCTGCAGTAAACGTAGGGGTCCATGTATCCCTGTGAATTAGTGTTCTTGTATTTTGGAGTAAATACCCAGTAGTGTGATTACTGGATTATAGGGTAGTTCTATTTTTAACTATTTGAGGAAACTTCACACTGTTTTTCAGAGAGGGTGCAGCAGATTGCATTCCCATCAACAGTGTAAGAGGGTTCCCCTTTCTCCATATCCTCACCAACACCTGTTGTTTCCTGGATTATTAATTTTAGCTATTCTGACAGATGTGAGGTGGTATCTCATTGTAGTTTTGATTTATATTTCCCTGATGATTCGTCATGTTGAGCATCTTTTCATGTGTCTGTTGGCCATCAGTATGTCTGTTCATGTCTTCAGCCCATTTTTAAATTGGATTATTTGGTTTTGGGGTGTTGGGTTTTCTAATTTCTGTATATATTTTAGATACTAACCCTTTATCAGAGATGTCATTTGCAGATGTCTTCTCCCATTCGGTAGTTTACCTTTTAGTTTTGTTGTTTCCTTTGCTGTGCAGAAGCTATTTAGTTTGATGTAGCTCCAGTAGTTTATTTTTGCTTTTATTTTCTTTGCCACAGGATACATATCTAGAAAACTGTTGCTATGGCCAAAGTCAGATAAAGTACTGCCTGTGCTCTCTTCTAGGATTTTTATGATTTCAGGTCTCACATTTAGGTCTTTAATCAATTTTAACTTTATTTTTGTCTATAGTATAAGATAGTGGTCCTGTTTCATTCTTTTGCAGGTAGCTGTCCAGTTTTTCTACACCATTTGTCAAAGAGACTTTTTCCCATTGTATATTCTTTAATTCTTTGTTGAAGATTCATGAGATCTTGACCTGAGCTGAAGTTGCATGCTCAAACCGCTGAGTCACCCAGGCACCCCAGCTTCTGGGTTTTATATTCTGTTCTATTGATCTATGTGTCTATTTTTATGTCAATCCCATACTATTTTGATTGCTATAGCTTTGTAATATACCTTGAATTCTGGAATTGTGATACCTTCAGTTTTGTTCTGCTTTTTTAAGAATTCTTTGGCTATTTGAGGTCTTTTGTGGTTCCATATAAATTTTAGGGTTGTTTGTTATAGTTCTGTAAAAAATGCTATTGGTATTTTGATGGGGATTGCGTTAAATGTGTAGATTGCTTTGGCTAGTATAGACATTTTAACGATATTAATTCTTCCAGTCCATGAGCATGGAATATCTTTCCATTTGTTTGTGTTATCTTCAATTTCTTTCATCAGTGTTTTATAGTTTTCAGAATACAGGTCTTTCACCTCTTTAGTTAAGTGTATTCCTAGATATTTTATTATTTTTGGTGGAATTGTAAATGGGATTATTTTCTTAATTCCACTTTCTGCTGCTTCATTATTTGTGTATAAGAATGCAACAGATTTCTGTACGTTGATTTTGTATCCCATGACTTTACTGAATTCATTTATTATTTCTAGTAGATTTTTAGTGGAGTCTTTTGGGTTTTCTATAAATAGTATCATAGCATCTGCAAATAATGAAAGTTTTACTTCTTCTTAACCAATTTGAATGCCTTTTATTATTTCTTCTTCTTCTTCTCCTTCTTTCTTTTTTCTTCCTTCTTCCTTCTTCTTTCTGTCCTCTTCCTGCCTGATTGCTGTGGCTAGGACTTTCAGTATTATGTTGAATAAAAGTGGTGAGAGTGGACATCCTCGTCTTGTTCCTGACCTTAGGAGAAAAGCTTTCATTTCCCCATTGAGTCTGATGTTTGCTGTCGGTTTTTCTTCTTCAGGTTATACTTAAGATAAATTTTCTTCCAGTAAACTCCCTTTGTGCTTAAGCATTAGATGCAGGAAATTTTTATTAGACTTAAAAATGACTTACTCTGTCTTTATACCTTCTGGGTCCAGGAGGGGTTAAAAGATGAGTTTTTCTCTCACGAGGCTTTCAGAGATTCTATCACATATTTGGGAACTTCTCACTTGTAGTTATCTTGTAATAAGTGATGCATTTTCTTCTAGTTCATCACTCAGTCTCTCCTCAGTTACTGGGAATCCAGCAGGGTATATATAAGTCCCATTGCCCTTCCCAGTGGGTCCTGTTGGATAGGACATAATACAAACCTTCATATGTTCTTCTTTTTATGCATGATCCATAATTGGGACACTGGAATCTTTCATGTACTCTTTGACCTGATAAACTCTGGAGTGTAGGTAGACCTCACAGTCTGGATTCATTCATCAGCAGGTAAATGCCTTTCCTCTGGATGTTTAAATTCATCAGATGAGAGTCAGATTCCAATCTACTGAGTTTTCCAAACTTCATGTTCACATATTAAGCTCATATCAAGTAGTAATGTTGAAGCTCCTTTAACTAGTTTGCAGGTGACAGTGGGTACAACAGACCCACTTTTTTCATAATTTTACTTTGATCACCTAGATTATAAATTTCTAGTCTTAAAGTCTAGGAGAGCCAGAGTTAGAAAGTAATACACGTGCTCTGTGTTTTGCCCAGAGAAGAGTTGAACCCACCAGGTTTCCTACTATTATGTTTACCAATTAAGACTTTAAATTCTCTGCGGGTGTTTTTATTTTTGTTTTTTCCTCAACTTAATGTTTTTTGAATCCATTGTATTATAAATCATTTCTAGAAATATTTCCTGCTATAGTAAAATGCTGATTTGTGACCTTGTTTTGGAATATTTTTTTAATTGGACTTTTGTGGAAATCACCTGAATAATGATTAATAATAAGCAGAATAAATTTTATGTGAAAGTTATTTCAGAAGTCATTTATTTTACTTCTGTGTGACTGCTGTTGCAATTTTCTGGGCATACTAACCAACTAATTTGAAAGTTAAGCTCTTTGTGTGATTGCATGTTTCTTGCCTTTAGAGTAATGAAGATTTTGGAAAGACATCATCAAAGCAGAAATAGGAAGCTTATTGACTCTTGAATATTTAGTGTTTTATTACATTTACCATAAATTCTGGTTTCCTAAGTTAACTAACATGAAACACATCCAGTTGTAACAGAGTTTGTGTTACCTACAGATTTCAATTTAACAATTTTCTTTCAAGCTTCAGATTTGATGGAAATCCATCAAGTTTCCCAAGGCATGTCTAGCAGAATGAGGTTGTACATAAGTGTTTTTGCTTGAGTTTCTAGGAGCAGAGCATGGGACAGGAATTCTTGTTCAGGTGGTTTATCAAAAGAGCACTTGAAGAGAAATGAGGACAATAGGATGAAACAGGAAAAAAAGACAAATAAGAAGCTGAGCCAGAATGTGGGCTTAGCTGGAGACTAGCTTGTTTAATCCCACAGGAAGCTTCAAAGTTCTCCCACAACAAAGTTTCTCCTACATCATGGAACTCAGTCATTGGCAGTGGTCTTCCCTTGGAGGGGTAGGTGATCATAGCCTATTAGGCAAGGCTGTTCCTGTTCTTGTGAGGGCAAGTTTCCAGAGACAGGAGTAGCTGTGAGTTATCAACTAATACAGTTGTGAGGGAAAAGTTGCCCCCCCTGTTTACATGATGATGGTTGTTTACCAGCAGGATTCTTTACAGTCCATCCTTTGAGCTCAGATACCCAGAGGTCATGGCACAGCCTCTTCAGAATTCTGATTGGAAAACCTTACAAGGGGGTTACTGGGAGGAGCTCTAGCTGCTGCTGCTGTAGTTTGTCCTGAGATTACAACTAACATGCATCACTTCCTGCCTCCACTGCCAATTTTAAATTCCTCTCCCCAGTGATTAGCGCTTCTGCCAATCTGTGAAGTTTGCCTGGTGGAATGCCCCAGGCCTCATCCTTATTCTGAAGGGTGTGAGCCTTTTGGTCACTCTGCCTTTACCAGGTCATGGTTTCTTTGCTTTCCCATGTACAATTATAGCTGGGAATGAAGGTTACATGGCTTACCTGAGTGCTCAGCATATTCTCCCTTGCCCCTAATCTGTCACAGAAGTTATGGTTCCTCCTGATTGTCCTGGTCCATTATTGCTGTCAGAGTAGTAATCCTTTTCTTCGCTTGCTGATCTCCTGGCACGAGGATCAAAGTGAACAGAAAGCAGTGTTAACTCTAAGATTAGTGGGATTCTTGCTGGGTCCTTGGAGGAGGGATTACACAGAACCTAAAATTGTGGAGACATTATGTGTGTTTCCCCAAGTGGGTTTCTGGGGGGTGAGAACGAGTGGGACTGCTTCTTCCTCTATCCCGTCTTAGCCAGACCATTTATTCTACTGTTATGGACATAGCACTATAGAAGGGCTATTGGATTAAGATACTATGCTGAATGATAAAAAGATAGGGCCGTATCCTTTCAAGGTGTTCTCTTCAAGCTTCTATTTTAGCAGCATATTTAAAAGGCCATTTCAATCTCCTAATGGGTTGGCAGCTTAGATGGCACAATATGTGGTAGGAACAATGGATGCTGTTGACACAAGACCACTGTTGCTGCTCCTTCACTGTACAGTGGGTATGTAGGTACATGGTAATGTTATGCAGGATTCCATGGCAGTAAATTAGACATGCTCTGAGCCCTAGGTAGTGGTGCTGGCGGGGAGTTGTGACCCCAAAAAGGCAGAGCTGCACCTGGAATAGTGGGTCAAGCACAGACAGGATGGAACATTACTCTTTCCAGGAGATAAGTGTCTTATTGGTCTTACAGAAAGATAGCACCATTTGGACACTCACTGTTGTTCTCTACTGCTGGCAAGTTAGATGTTCAGCAGTGGCAATAGCGAGATCAGTATTGGTGAGAATTAGCCCACGCCAATGGTCCCTGGACCCACAGACCATGCAGAGGTCCATTTCTTCTTCCACCATGGCCATTCTAGTTCTTGGCTGTTCTATTCCAGCACCAGAGAAGCTGAAGATAGAAGGTGGGTGACCGAGTTATCCTGTTTCTGGCTGTCGAATGCCTCTTCTGACGTAGATTCTCTCTAGTGGATGTTAACATTTGATCTAAAGGTCCTCGTTTCAGTTGAACCTTTTTTACATGTATCATTTTCTAAGGGGTTGCTTTAGTTTTATGATGAATATATGTAATTGTGATAACAATATACTGGAAAAATTTTGCCGTTTTACGTGTAGAAATCTTACTTCCATTTAGGTCCCGTAATCCTCTCCACTTTAAAAATTTATTTTCTCTACCCACATCAAAAACCCCATCAACTAGTATTATAGTTTTTGCCTCAAACATGAAACATGATTAAAAAACTCAGGAGAAGTATCGTCTATATTATGTTTACTTCCCAACCTCCCTCCCTTTTTTTAAACCTATTGCATTGTTATTTCTTCCTTTCTGAAGTCATTTACTTTCTGTTTGGAGAATTCCCTGTCTCCATTCTCTATGGGTAGGTCTGCTGCCCTTAGAGGTACACATTCCTTTAGTTTTACTTCATCTGAGATTGTCTTAATTTGCCTTCATACTTGAAGGATATTTTCGCCAGGTATAGAATTTAGGGTTGACGGGTTTTTTTTTTCCCTTTCAGCACTTGAAAATGTGCTACTTTAGTGTAATATAAACCAGTACTTCTAGGGCTAAAATTTAATTATATGGTTGTAGCCTAAATAGCCTATTTTGATTGGAAAAAGAAAAGACGGGGTGCAATTTTTGTTCCTTTCCTTATATTGCAGAAAGTATTTCTTTTTGAAGGGAAATACACATGAAAACATTTTTTTTGGCTGCTCCCAATTGCAGTTGAATACTAGGTAGTTGTTTATTGCTTTCTTTTTCTTCTGAGACATGCAGAGAGAAGCAACTGTTCTGAGGGCAAAGAGGATGAAAACACAAACTAACAGTTTAGTCCAAATGAGCAGCCTGCTGTGTCCAAATGAGAGAAGAGAGCCAGTTACACAAAAGCAAAAATCCATCTTGGGAAGCTCTCTGAGGTGAAGTGTCGGGAGTTTGGACTCAGGCATGCCTAGCATTGAATCCCATCTCCACTGTTTACTAGGTGTATGAACTTTGGTGAGTAATTTATCCTCTCTAGGTGTCAATCCCCCCACAGGTAACATTGAAATTATACTACTTGGCGTCATTGTGAGAATTTAAACAACAGCAGGATCCTAGCATTCATTCTCAACTGTCTTTCCAGGGTGTTTCAGTTGTATTTCTTCTTCTCCTTTTCATGTAGAGGCAATGTAAAGAAAGATTAAGGAAAACCCACTAGAAAGCGTGTCTGGCTCCAGCTTGGGAAACATGATGAACTAGCAAAGTTAAGATTTATTGTGAAAGGTATAATTTGAATCTTTTATTTCTTTAAGAGTTGTGATGTTATCACCTCCTAAGTTTATAGAGAGCTACTATTATTTAGTTTATTAGTTTCATTATTTTCATAAAGGAGAATATAAAGAAAAGTTTATTAGTCTGGGTCAAATCAAGGGAGAGATATCTTACAGCAACTTGAACAGGAAAGGTTTTATATAAAGAATTATTAACTGCAACAGGACATTGGAGCAATTAGGGTTTTGCTAGTAATAAGTAAAGAGAACATTAACGAATACAGTATAACAGACATAAGTGCAGTTACTACCCAGGGCTGAGATAGAGAGTCCTAAGAATAGATCCCATTTTGCCCCTCTCCTCCACAGCTGAGATCTGAATCCTGTGGGAAAAAGCACAGCCCTTTTAGTGACTGTCGCAGAAGTCACTGTGAGGGTACCCTGGGGGAATTTACTGGAAATGTGTCCTCAGGAACTGGCCAGAATTCTGCTTTCTAGGGCTCCCGGAAAAGTTGTTGAGGAGGTGTATCATTTGAAGCAGTGGTACAAATCTGCCCGAGGGTGGTGATGACCACTGTACTGCTGGCCACTGTGTATTTCAGGAGACTGGCTCTGAAGAAGCCATATACACTGCAGGAATCTGGTGCTGGAAGTGGACTACACTATAGGAACTAGACACTGCAGATGCACTGTGGGAGTCTGCCAAGTGAGTGCATCAGAACGAGGAAGCAAAACCCTTTGCTCCTGCAGTGTCTCTCCAGCACCGTCTACTGACAAAGTTTGACATTATGTGGCAGACAGGCGACAATATTTAAGGGGCCCAGATCCATTCTCACAGAGCAAGCAAAAAGTAAGAATTTGAAGCTAAGAGGTAATAATTTATGACTGGCACATAAGGGATGGAGAATTTATGATTGGAAATCTGTGTTAGAACTTAGTGAGAGTGATTGTCTTTATCTTATGAAAAGCATGGTCTTAATTATTCAAACCATGATACCAATGCACCAATGCCTCCTGGTGGTCGTAATTTGAAATTGCATTTCAAATCTTTGCACCAGTTAGATCTTTTATAATTGAAATTGTATAACATAAGCCATAGGATTGTGGCAAACATAATACTCTATACCCAGAGTTCCTAAATTATAAATTACATTTAAAAGCATATTTCTGGTTAGAGGCACTTAGACTGCAACAGATATTATTGTATAAATTTGAATACGACTTGATTTGATCCTGAAAAATTTATTTAATATTAGGGTCAGGAGTTCAAATGATAGCTAATGTAACTACTCAGATGATTCAGGTTTAAGCCTCTCAGGTTGCTTTAAGGTTTGCAAAATGAGTTAGATACATGGGTTCTAGGGTAAGTTCATGATCCTACTAATTGATTGACTGCTGACATGTGCAAGGGTCTGCAGGACCAAAGAGTATTATTCACGGACTTTCATTAGAAGTAGATGCCATGTATAATTTTTTACTGGATTTTTATAAATGTAATTTTTTACATGTTTACTTTTTCCTTCTCTGTGTCATTTAGCATTTTCTAAAAATTTAAGTGTAGTCGACACACAATATTATATTAGTTTCAGGTGCACAGCATAGTGACTCAACAATTATATACCTAACAAAATGCTCACCATAGTAGGTGTAGTTACCATCTGCCACCAGAAAAAGTAATTACAATATTATTGATTATGTTCTCTATGCTGTACTTTTTATTTTTGTGACCTACTTATTTTATAACTGGTAGTTGGAACCCCTTAATACCCTTCACCTTTGACAACACATTTCTTTAGGAAGTTCTCCTCTCCTTTGTTTTACATGGCCCTGCTTATTTTTCTCTTCTGGGCTTGTTTTGTTTTGTTTTGAAGCACTTAAAGTGTCAGTATTCCTAAGTTCCATCTTAAATGCTCTCTCTTATTCTGTATGTTTTTTTCCAGGGTGGCAGTATAACATCACACTTAAAAGCATAGAGCTTCTAGTTAGAGAAATCTTGAATATTAGCTCTGCCATTTCCTGCTTTGTGATCTTGGGTAACTTAGTATCTCTAGGCTCAATGTCCTCATCTGTAAAAATGAGCTATCTCCTCTTACCTCCTAGAGTTGTTGAGATTTTGAAATGAGATATATGTAAAGCCTTTATCATAGTGCTTAGTGCTTGGCACATAGAAAGTGCCAGATAAACAGTACTTTTGATTATCTATTTGTCTACTTCAAATAATATGCTTATGATTTCAGATCTTTAACTAAAGCTTCTCTGTTGGGCTCCAAATCTCTGTATGAGGTGGTTTCAAATGCCATTTGGGGCCTGTTGTACATCAGTGATGAGGATTACATCAGTACAAGAGGAATTGAAAAAAATAAGGATGCTTCAGTTGAGTTTTGAATTGAAGGCAAGTTAACAATTAAGTTAACTTATTGAATTAACAATAGCCTTTTGTATCAAGATTCATGCCTTAATTTTTGGTGTTGAAATATCCTTTTGTAAGAATGAAATGTTGATATTATAAGATGATAGTTTTTTGTTTTTTAAAGAACACATCCTGTCTTATCAAAAGAAAAAATTGGCAGTCTTAAACTGGTCCCTCATATTTATTTGAAAATTTTGCTGGTATGTGAAACCTAAAAACCTAGGAACCTCTGATCTGTTGGACAGCTTTACCTGAGTAAACTATGAGTGCCTCAAACTTGACACTATAAAAAGTATACTCATTATCTCCTTCTTTCTCTTCACACAAAACCCAACTCCTTTTTATTATATACTGTAAAGGATGTCATAACTCTCCATCCCAGTTAATTGTCAGAAGTAAGTTATCTTCAAACTGCCCCTGGTCCTGTTACCCTTACATTTAATTAATTGCTAATTCCTTCAGTCTGTCTCTTATTATTTCTTGATTCATACCCGTTGCCACTGTCATCTTTTTTTGTTGGAATTGTTTTCTTCTTACCTCCAGACTCCTTTCATTCTAATTCATCCCATCTGAAACTGCCAGAATGATCTTTTACTTTTTGGTCTAAATTCCCTCATACCATCTTCTTTGCGGTTAAACTTTTCAGTATAGATAGAAGGTCCCGCCTTTCCCATCTGCTACTCCTCCCTCACATGGATCTTTCATGCCTGCCATAATTAGCTCTTTACATCTCAATTGTTTTGGAATCTTTGCACATCCACTTCTACCTGTTAGTGAATATCCTCTCCTCATCTGGAAAATTCCAATTAGTCCTTCAAGGTTCCATTTGCATTTCTACCAACAAGACAGATGTTTATACATACCAAACTGTATTTGGTATGCCGGCATATTTTCATGCCATTTATTTTCATTATTAAAAGGGCGTGGCTGAGGGTACAACTAAGGGATAGGCAGAAGGAATAGAATGCATGCTGTTAGCACAGCCATGCATTCTTAGCCTCTAGCACTGATCTGCAACCAGGACTGTTTGTAAATATGAAATGTGCCCTTTCCTTTTAGGTACTTAGGTATGTCTTCTATGCTGTGTGTAGTAATAACCAGAAATAGAAATTAAAAAAAAAAGATTATCAGGTGAGATCAGCTAATGTAACAGCTTATCTTCTTGAGGAAAAGTTCTAAAAGCTTAATCATTGTCCACTATGTTCTTTTTCTTTTCTTTTTTTTTTTTAACATTTATTCATTTTTGAAAGAGAGAGACAGAGTGCAAACAGGGGAGGGCTAGAGAGAGAGGGAGACATAGAATCCGAAACAGGCTCCAGGCTCCGAACTGACAGCACAGAGCCTGACACGGGGCTCAAACTCAAGGACCGTGAGATCATGACCTGAGCCGAAGTCGGCCACTTAACCGATTGAGCCACCCAGGTGCCCCAATGTCCACTATTTTCTTAAAGATGGTTCTTGCTGTGAATTGCACCTCAAGACTCAGAGGGGACCCAGAAGTATCATTGCTTATCCTTAACTATGCCTTTCATCTCAGTCAGGCTATTCAGAGGAGCATATTAGAGAGAAGAAACTCCCTTTCCCACTCAGGGCAGCTGATTTCAGGAATAGGCTTATATTATCTAAGCTTGATCAATGGCTTAAATTTTTTTGTGATCCATTATATCATATATGTTCTCGATATTTTGAAAGTGCTTTGATACTGTTTCAGTTAAGATGATAGGTCTGCAATTCAACACCCAACTGAGCATTTGGGACATTTTATTCTCTTACAACGCATATGAAAGAGGCAGTACATCAGGTTCATCAGCTCTGTGATGTCATCAGAGATCCAGTTTCTTCCCACCATTCTGTTCCTCGGTGCATTTAATTTTTATCCCCCTTTTTGCATCAGGAGGCAAGGTGGCTGCTGAAGTTCTAAGCATCACTACTATGACATGCCATCATCCCAAATAGGGAGGAATCAAGATGAGACATTAAAGTCACGATTGATAAGACTAACCATAATCCAGTCCTTGGGGCTGGGCACATTGCTCACCCACACACAAATGGGTTTTGTCATCAAGGAAGAAGGGAGAGAAAGGCTATGGAGTAAGCAACTAACATTGTCTGCCACGCATAATCCTTCCCTTTTAACTCTTTGAAATATAACAGTGTGGCATAAGGGTCCACCTTGGCATTTTACTTCTACCATCCAGACCAGTTTTTTTCTCCCTTGTTTCCCCTTGACTTTCTACAATTTAACCTTCCCTTCTCCTGGGACGTCACCATCACCACCCAGTGGATTTAAGCAAGTCCTACTGTATATTTACTACATATGTTAGGTTGAACGATGTGAATTTACCAACATTAACATATTTTTCCAACAAGAATTTCAGAATTTTCCCAAATAATTTAAGATTCGTGGACGTAAATGATAACTGTGGGAAAGTAAGTACATAAAATTTGCTTAAAGCCAACAGACAATGTTTTGAATGATGAAAAAATCAGATTTGCAACTGAAATAATGATAATTTACATTGGACATCTTCATTTGGAAAAGGGGGAAAAAATCACCTGCTAATAACATTGAGTCCCATTCCTAGAGACTGACAATGGTTGATAAGTCTATTTTTATTGCTTAAATTTGAGTAAGGTAATCTAGTCGTACCTGCAAAGACAGAAAAGGTATTATTTTATGACTTTCTTGTATAGTATGAACTACTATTTATCTTATGCCTTCCTCTCTCCAAGCTGGGTATATCACAATGGCTGCACAAATATTGGAGACGGAGTGTGACTCAATAGAGAAGAATTAATGTTTCTACAGTAGGATACTAAAAATTAAAAAAAGATGAGTGGAAAAAGCCAGCACAGAGGGGAAAGATAAGATAAGTGTCTCAAACACTTGAACATGGAGAAGATCCAGCACTTTGCAGGGAGCTGTAGCCAGACTTTGTAACAGGAGAGGAAGTCATCTGGAAAATGGCATTTCTCACACACCAGCTGTAAGTCAATCTCCTGGGTAAGAATATCAAGTTAAACAACCTCGTAGGTCTCTCGTGTCTATGAATGTAATAAGATTCCAGCAATAGAATCATTCTTTTGTTCCGTAGTTTCCCACTTGCTGCTCATATCCTGCTAAAGTCATCTTCTTCTCCAAAGTCTTGCCCACCAAGTTCCATGTGCTTAGTCCCTTATGTCCCTTTGGTGGAAAAAATAGATCAATAGTATCAGAAGTCACCCTGAGGTATAGCCAAATAATAAAGAAAGCTGAACTGTGATGATTACAACATAGGCTATTTAACAGCTGGACAGGGACTGTATGAGAGCTTTTGAGGAATTAAGAAATGAGAAAAAGGAAGAGAATGAAATACAAATACACAAATTACAAAAAGAGAAATGAAGATTGTCAGGAAATAAGGGCATAAAAACACATAAGGCAATAGCAGAGTGAGAAAAAAGATTTGTGCAAGTTGGAAAAATGTGGATTACAGTTCTGGCTTCACCAACTAGTCATGAAATTTTGAACAAGCCACTTAATCTTTACTTTTTAAAAACTGCTTCATTGAAATATAATTTACCTTTAGTACCATGTACCCATTTAAAGTATACAATTTAGGGCTTTATAGTATATTTTCACAATTGTATAATAATTACCACAATTTAATCACAGAGCATTTTATTACCCTCCAAAGAAATCTCATACCCATTAGAGATATTTTCTCCTCCCCCAATTTTAAAAACCACTAAGCTACTTCTGTCTCTATAGCTTTGCCTCTTCTGAATATTTCATATAAATTTCACTTATGTAATGATTTCAAGGTGCATCTGTGTTATAGCATATATCAGTTCTTCATTTTTATTGCTGATTTGCATTGTCATACTTTATAATTTTCTTTAAAAAAACAAAGCCATTTACCTAATATTTTAGATTACCTCTGTAAACCTTTTTTTCTTTTGAGTTAATTATCCTTGAAAGAAAAATAAATTGTCACCCCTTGTCTGGGAATGACTAAGATCATCATAATTTCCTTTATGAAGCAGAAGTAAAAATGAGAAACAGAGAAACATCTGTATTTTCTGAAATGTAAAGGAAACTTACCTCAGACCTTGTGACTCCAAGGACACAATGCCATCTTTCACCTGTTAGTCATTAGTTCATTCATTCAACAGGTGTTTAGACTTCTACATGCAAAGAACTATATGTCCCTTTATTGTCCCCTATGGAGGGATATGGAGGTAACTAAGATAGAATTAATTCTTATTAGCCTTATCAGAACCACCAGACCTGGGAATAAAATGTCTTCATCTAACACCTGCTGAAGTGTGGCATCACCAGAACCAAAGGGAGAATGAAGAGAGAGAGAGCCAAAGGGCTGGGAGCCATAGTTTTCTTCTCAGGTTTTATGGACATTGGAGTCAGTTTGCTTAGACACTTACTAAAAATATAAAATCCTTCTGCTTAGTTAAGGCTATCTTGGGTAGCTTCCTTGTTTTTGTAATATAAACACATAGGAAATCTTCAAGTACTGGGTGAGAGCTCCGAGTTGTTTGGGGTTGTGGAAAACTGGAAGATGTAGTGGCAGAGAAGAAAGCAGCCAGAGGACACAGTCTCTGAGGTCTTAATAGGAAAATTGGTGATGAGGAAGCTTATCTTGGGCAAAGATTTCCTCTGGAAAGGGTAGGAGGCCTTTGCCTCCACTCACCCACTTTGTGTAATATCCTTATTCAAGGCCCATAAACATCATTAAATAAAAATAGCAAAGTTGGTCTTTGGGTTCCTAAGATCATTCTTTTATTTTTTATACCATTGAGCAGGTAGTTCTAGACTCTGATTAATGTCAGAGTTCAGTGTTTCAAATTTGAAACATTGGTAGAGACCCTAGAAAGAGCTCAAAGGAATATATTAAAGAGAAATATAGGGCTTGTGAATAAAAACTTACAAAGAAACATCATGCTATTATTCACCATGAGGAAGAGTTGGAAATTTATTTCATAAAAATGAAAGAATGGTTGCTCTTTATGGGTCTGAACACAGAATAATTACAAATATATCTTAATTACTGAGAAGCTTAATAGTAAAAGACTAGTTTAACAATAAAAGGCCTATCATTTTTTGGTAATTATATGCCTTTTTCCTTTGAAGCCAAAATAATTGACCAGATTGATTCAAGTCGTGCAGACAAAAGCTAATTTAGTGAAAATATGTATATTCTGAACACACTCCAGTGAAATTTACCCAAGAAAAGGGAGAGAAAAGGACATATCTAAAGATGCAGAATAAAATTACAGTACTGTGAAGAATGAACACTCTTGTATAAAAAAAACTTACTTGTAATGGACTATTTCACAGAAAAAAATTACTTAGAAAAATTGAATGAAGTTGCAATAAAACCCAGAAAATCTTAATGGATCCATAACATCTAAAGAAATTGGATTTAAAAACCTAGTCCCCCTTCCATTTAAAAAAGCCAAAGTGAAAACCAAAACAGAAAAAAACATATAAAACAGATTTAGATAAATTCAAAAGCAAGTTATAACACATCATCAAGAAACAAATTAGTCCCAAAGCCATATAAATCCCTTCAGAGAAAAGAACAGATAACACTTTCCAAATAATTTAATGAGGTTGTGTTATTATGAGGCTAAAACCAAATAAAAGTCATTCTCCTTTCTGAATAGAGATATCAAAATTTCTAAACAAAATTATTAGCAAACCAAATCTCACAATGTATTCAAAAATACCTCCTGGAAAAATTGGACTCTTCCAAGGAATTCAAAGAAGATGTAATTTAAAAGTACATTGCAAAGTATGATGCAACTATTCATTTATTATTTTTAAAATTATTATCTTCCTGATAATTTAAAAGTCCAATAAGGGCAAAATTGTGTCTATTTTGTTCACTGTTTTATCTCCACTTCCAAACATATGTGCTCTTGGTAGGCACTCAAATATTTTTTTTTCCTATTAAATTGAATGCCATTAGTTGGATATCATAGAAATTTAATTTCAGAGGTATTTATAGAAACCAAAATGTGTCAGATGTTTTAAGTCAGTTAAAAAGTGGAAAATTATTTAATCTTTTTAAAAGTAATGTCCTAAGGAATCCTTTGCAGTTCTTTTGCAATAAAGATGGCAAAAATATGTATCTAGTACTCCATTCGTGGTTAATATTGGACTGACCCTTCATCACTGAGCTATAGATCCTTCCTTAGACTCCTTCTCAGTATGGTTCTAGAGTTACTTAGTGTCAAACAATTGGAACTGGCGCATGCAACACAAATTGGTATTTCTATATTGTCCTGGGGGGGGGGGATCACATTTTTTACTCTAAGAAAATATTTCATTATATACTGACTGATGATACTAACATAGAAACAGCCTCAGGAAAGCCTACCTTTTAATGTAGTAGTGTCTCTACTTTCCCACTGGAATGAATACAGGACCTAATGGCAATAATTCAGGACAGATTATCATTTCAGATTCAGGCAAAATCACTTTTGGCTTTTATTCTTAAAAAAAAAAAAAAACAAACTAATGGTTTGGTGAAGAATTTGGATTGTAATTGCAACTTGGTTTTGGCCAAGCCAAACAAAGATTATAAATATTCATGTATCTAGATTCTATATACCAAAATTATTATCCTTAAACCTCTTAACTAAATTCTGACCAGAAGAAGAAACACATTTCTCAATTACTTTTTGAAAAGTCATATGTTTAGTGGCCAAGAGGTTCAAGATAGTTCTAATAAATCACATAATGGAGACAGTCTTACTTAAATTGTGGAGAATTATCTTGCAAAATTAATTTGAGTTTCAGAGGCAAGATAATCAGTATCATTTTCTCTAACAGTCAGGCATTTTTAATTGAGTATTGCTACTCTATCCTTAGGGGTCCTTTTTTTCAATATGAGCAATCATAATGTTAAAGTGCCACTTTCAATTAGTCTTGCACCAGAGGGTACCATTTGGCCATATAAATATCATCGAAGAGATCTAAAGATGCTTTTGCTGTGAGGATTTAGATATTGAACTTCCCTGATGAACTTATCTTTCTGCATACAAATCTCACTTTCTCTACAAGCAAAGACTGAAAGGTGTTTTCCAATTTTAACTTGCCTTATTACTTACAGATACAATACTTTTCTTATTTAAATTAAAAAAATGAACTATCAAAGCTTTTCATTTTTTTTTTTTGTATCTGTGTATGGAGGGATAAAGTATATTTCCTAGCATTTTTTCAAATAGTTGACTTTAAAAATTTTCTCTCACGGTTAAATGAAAAGTAATTATAAAACTTGCTAAAGACAATGGCAGCTCTTAGAAATATAACCCTATAAAAATTAGAAAAAATTATGAAACTTCCTGAAAATGGTTAGAAGCATTGGGCTGACATAGGATTTGAGTGATTCAATAAATGTGCATAAAATCATTACAGAAATACAAATAGTGCAAATTACTCAAAATATTAGCACTATCTTCTAGGCTTTAATTTTTATGGACAGATATTTTTTAAACATTTTTTTAAGTTTGTTTATTTTGAGAGAGAGAGAGAGAGAGAGAGAGAGAGCATGCAGGAGAGGAGCAGAGAGGGAGGGAGAGAAAATCCCAAGCAGGCTCCACACTATCAATGCACAGCCTGACGCAGGGCTCGAACTCACCAACCATGAGATCATGGTCTGAGCTGAAATCAAGTGTCAGATGCTTAACTGACTGAACCACCAGGTCCCTTTATGGACAAATTTTTAAAAATTGAGTGGTTATATAAATTTTAATAAATAATAGAAATTCGGTATATCAAATTATAAAATAAAGAGGTTGGTTATAGTTCTGTGAGGAGTTCAACTTTCAAGTAGGGATATCATAGAGAGACGGTAAAACTTAACTGAAAATATCAGTGCTTCTAGGAGGAGCTAATTCTATGCCTTGGGAAGAGATATTTCAAGATGAGTCTAGAAACTTTTGTTGCCAGAAAGCAAGTACACTTTGACATGTTCTGATGTGGTGTTGACAGGACTCAGAAGCCAACTTAAAAAGAGCTTTCATTGGCCAAGCTGTGACAATTTGAGCATAAAAAAGGATAAAAATTAGACTGATTAAAACAGCAGAGCCTAGAAGAAGCTGTTTTTCATAATTATGCTTAAAAGAAAATGGGGCTTTATTTTCTCTTCATAAAAAGGGTACTATATTCCGGTTAATTTCTTTAGAGAAAAATAATATTTTTAAAGTTTAATTATATATACTAATTAAATATTAATATATCTGTATGTGTATAAAATTTTTAGGATGGGTAAGATGATATCCACACACAAAGAGTAATGGCCACCACCATCGTTATTAGTGTTTTATGGAATCCACTTGGCACACCATTCTTGTGTGCTTTTTGATCTCCCTTCAGGGATCATTTGTTCTCTTCTAGAAGTATATTATAAGTGATCTCATTTAGGATGCATTAATGAAGGGATATGTTTTCATCTAATAACTTACTTGTTTTGTCCTCATTCTTGAATGATAATCTAGTTGAATATACAATTCCAGATTGGATTTGAATATAATTTTGAATACATTTTCTCAACATTTTTGCTGGCTTCCATTGTAATTGCTGACTTGTTTTTGGCCGAATTGTCACACTTAGAGATATCCTTTCATCTGTGGATGCTTTTAAGTTCTATTTTTGTTCTTTATATGCAAACAATGACTGTGTTTTTTGTTTACTTTTATATCCTCAGAGCTCAGAATAGTGTCTGATAGTACTTGCTCAATAAATAATTTTTGAATGAATAACTTAAAAAAAAAGTTTTCTGTAGCTTGAAGCTGACCTTTTTTTTTAATTAAAAAAAAATTTTTTTAAACGTTTATTTATTTTTGAGACAGAGACAGAGCATGAACAGGGGAGGGGCAGAGAGAGAGGGAGACACAGAATCTGAAACAGGCTCCAGGCTCTGAACGGTCAGCACAGAGCCCGACGTGGGGCTCGAACTCACGGACCGTGAGATCATGACCTGAGCCGAAGTTGGACGCTTAACCGACCGAGCCACCCAGGCGCCCCTGAAGCTGACCTTTGAGTAACATAAGGCAAAGTGCTTGAAGAATTTATTATGGTACCTGGCACATAATTACTACTCAATAAATGATAGATTCCATTTTCATTGAGAGAAAAAGATTATTAATCTGTGTAAAGGAAGAGAAGGAGCTATTTATTAATCTATGAGGTTACATTCTAGAGAGTAAGCAATACTCTCTCTCTCTCTCTCTCTCTCTCTCTCTCCATATCTTCTCATTATAATTCCAAGTTTAAATACAAACGTTGATTTCGTTTCTTATTTTTTCCCCTTTGGCACCCACCAAAAGTAAGGTTTACAACAAAAAGATTTACAAAACAAAAAAAGTCACGTCTCCAGTTCTGTTTAATGGGGCCGCAAATATGAAACAAAGATTGCTTGCTTAAGAGTAGGATGTGGTCTTTACAAACTGAAGAGAAGGTTGATTCTGTCAAAAGGGCATTTTGATGAAACTTTGTTCAGGGAGTAAAAGCATTAGACCAACTTTTGAAATAAATTGTAAATGAAAGGGTTAAAAATAGCAATTCTCAGGGTAAAGGTGATATTCCTGTGCCATGTTGTTATAGATATTTTTTCCTGCATTGTTTTCATAAAAGGGTCCTATTCCATGTGTACCAAGACTTCTAAACTTCTCTCTGAATAACTTCAAAGAAATGAATAAAATTTTTTCTAATTATGTTCCAAATCCATCAAATAATTCCATTTGAGATGTCTGAGATTATTCTATGCCCATATATTCATTGTGCTTATTTTTTTAGGATATGGTTATTTCTACTTGGACAGAATTCATTATATTAAAGCAAGTATTTAAAATACTTATAGGATTCTAAACTCACACATTCAATAAAAGTCATCATGAAATTAATTATTTGATCAAATTATCTTTATGTACTTTGCTAAATGTATACTTTGCTTAAATTTATAAAGCCTACTTTCTGAAAACATCTTAAAGATGATGAAATTCAGTGTTCTGTGGTTTCCACTTGGGCATATTCGACCAGATTAGGTTACCAGCACTACTAGAAGGACTCTCTAGTGTTTTATAAGATGGTCCTTCAGCTTGGAATTTCAGAGTGAGTGAGATATTGATTTGAGTTCAAAGCATGCTTAACATAATCCCTCAATATGCTCAAAAAATACCTGCTGAATGAATATCTCTCAGCCCCGGAGTAGGGAAAATGATATTTAACACATGTGAGTGTTTTTTTTTGCCTGTTGCAGGGAATGTTGAACGTTTTGTTTGGTTCTATCTACATATTCCAATGTGATGCATTTAGATTACATTTTGTTTCGTTCATGAAAAACTGACCATACCTTGGAGGTTGCAAATCTAAGTGCCCAGATCAGTTTATGGCTTCTCTTTTTCATCTAGCACAAACAAAAAAGTGTCAAGAGAGTGGAAGAAAGTCCTTTTCCCAAACATCCAGTGAATATATGTTCTTTTGAAAGTAGAGAGGAAATTAAACTGTGGCTGAACCATTTTTCTTTTTTCTTTTTGAAAGCTGTCTGTTGTTTGATGTCCATGATGATCATTTATATGACTCCAGAGGCTGCTGGAATAATATACTTACTTAGCAGAGCCTGGATATTTCTTAAAATTGAAAAAGGCAAAGCTCAGAAAAATAAATTTTGTTTCTGTAGTCCTTGTTTACATTTTGTGTTTGGTGAGACTTACTCTATAATGCGTTGCATTTAGGCAGTGTAATGGTCGCATCCTATGCCATATTAAAGAAGAGTGTTTAAGCCTGAAAGATGTTGTTTTCATTTACTTATTGGTATGCCTATTTATACAAAGTTAGGTGAAAATGATCTCATAGTTTCCTATCAACTCTACAACTCAATGTACCGAATGACTCTATGATTTTGCCTTAAATCTATGGTCCTTAGGAGGATTTCTAAATTATCACTTGAGAAATAATTTTTGCATTTATTTTTAGAAAGCAGAAGTTATATGAATTTGTAAGTCTATTATGGATTAATACACCTGTTGGTTGGAGAAGAGAAGTATGTTTTAATACTTAAAGTGACCTTGTTAAGAGATGGTATAATTAATCAGCTCAGTGTATGGGTGTTGGATTTCAGGCTGCCCTGGGTTGAAATCCTGGCATGGTATATCAGTTAACATCTTTTTATTGCAAAGAAACAAATATTGGCTAAATTAAGCAAAAAAACAGTAAACTAAGCAATAAATTAAGTAAATTTATTGGCAAACTGTTGAGATATAGCCTATTTGAAGATTGGAGAACCATATTTTGACATAAACAGACACCAGTAGTTTGGGACATGTTGGAGAAGCAAGAACTAAAGGAAATTTCTCAAAATAGGAATAGTCAGATCAAGATGCTGCTTCTGATTGAATGGGACCTCCCCATTTTTTAAAACTTCTCACTACTTCCTCAAAAGCCAAAGTCCCACAAAAGAGTGGCTACATTTTGTCCCTCTTCCAGTGCCAGTCTAGTGGAAAGATAAATCTAGCCCTTCAACTTTTATAATGGAAGTTGACTATTTTCTACCTATGAAGACTGTTCTTAATGAATGAGATACAGTTCCCTAAAGATAAGTTGGAATGCTGTGGGAAAGAGTCAGTGATGCTGGGGACCAAAAAATGACAAGTGTGCATTATGCTTGGTTACGTACTAGTAATGTAATTTTGTCAAGTTACTCAATCTCTCTTAGCCTCAGTTTCCTTAAGGCTGTCGTAGACTCTCAGTCTAAAGTTCTTTCTTGCCCAGCAAGAAAGCGGGATGCAGGATTAAAATGTGAGAGATGGCTAATGTCCGAGAAGAGACAAGAGCCCCAAATAAGGGTCCTTGCTCCAGTTTGATTAGGATCAGGAGGCTTACAAACATGGTGATGGACGTGCACAAAGAGACAGTAAATCTGTGAACATTAACTCATGGATGTGAGGGAAAGGGGGTCTTGAAGATATTCGGGGTTAGGGGTTTGGGTAAATACAAAACAAAATCTTGGTGCCAGTGGCCAGGAGGAAGGTTATTTACAGTGGACATGAGGTAACACGTCTGTTTATCTTAGCTACCTAGACTAGGGGATGAGAAAGGTAGAGCAAATAACCATAGGGTTAACAAGGCACCTTTCTTTTGTTAATCAGCTCTGCTCTGGGCAGCTTCACCCGCAGTGCAGCTGGTCTATAGCCCTATTTACCTGTTTACCTAATTTGGTCTTTCCTTCCTATGAAAGCAACTTTCTGCTATAGTACTAAATTGGTGGACGTTTTCACCCTTAATGCCTAATCTTGCTTACCTCACATACCTTTGTATTTGGGCCTTTGCCCTCCTCTCTATTCTGGGGCCTTTGCCCCGTTTCTCTATTCTGGGAGCCTTTGCCCCCTCCACTTTATCCTGGGGGCCTAATCTTGTTTACCCAAGCTTGAGTGAGAGCGCCCTATGGCTTTGTAATTCTTTATGCCTTGTTAACCATCCGTGCAGGCTCAGGGAATTCCTAAGCTTATTCCCCATGCCTTATCTCTAAAATGATTATAATGCCTACCTTACTGGGTTCCTGTGAGTATAAAATCAGGTAATACATAGAAAGTACCAGGTGTGTAGTATTCACTCAATACATATTGGCTATTGCTATCATTATTTTATACTTTCTATGGTTCTTTCACATACATTTGCTTCTTTAAATCCTCACAGTATCTCAGCAGGTAAGTGTAATAGATTTTATTATCTTTATTTTATGGATAGGATAAGAAGCTTGGACTTAAGAGGCATTGCCTGAAGCCTAAAGGCTGGTTTTCCAAATCCTGTATGTTTTCTTCTACAGAGTGCAGTTCGCTACTACAGTATCATTGGTATGGAAAAAAAGACGAGGGGACAACACTGAGACGGAGTTTTGTTTTTGTTTTGTTTTGTTTTTTTCTGAGAAATAGATTCTCTGTCAGCAAAAGAATTGTATGTTCGCTGCTTGGCTACAGGTCAGTTTGGCTGTTGTATATATTTCCTAGAAGCAGGTGTTCTGAGAGTGAAATCCTGATGCACACTCACAGGATTGTATTCGCGTGGCACTTCCATGCTGTGATCTTGTGGCTTCATGACAAACACATCCAAGTTTGTAAACCTATGTACATCTGTTCACCTGTTAACAAAATGTGAGAACAGAGAAGTACCTGTCACACACCGTGGAATTTTCCAAAGCAGTTCAGGACTATGTGTGCTGGCTGATCTGCATTTGTCTTCCCTTTCAGCTTGACACCTGGACACCTGCGTGGAGGAGTGGGCCAGGGTGTTTGATAACGAGCATAGATTTTTGGCCTGATAGTTTTACTATCCCTGCAAGGCGACATCTCTGCCAGGGTCAATACTTCCAGTCTAGGAAGCTGTTTTCAGAAACCAGGAGGAAGCTAACATTTTTCAGCTTCCTTTCTCTGGGGTCCTTCTTCCTTCACTGCTCTCTGTGGGACAAGAAAGCAGAAGTATGCTGGTAATAGTAAAAAAAAAAAAAATCTCAATTCTCTAATGCTAAGAAAATGAGCAGGAAAGGGACCAGCATTTGGGAGAATGTATTTAATTTCTTTTGGGACCTACTGACTGATTTCTTGATGGTCTTCCTTATTTTTCTACATCACTTTCTTAAAGCACTTGAAGGGAGATTTTGAAAACCACCCGAGTTGCAAATTTTCTGCTATGAACTGCTTGGTGTTCAACATTCTCTTTATTACTTGCCCTTTGCTGCCTGGCATTTGAGTTCTTACAGTTTACGTCTGTGCCTCCTGTGAGACTGTGAACTTCATGAGAACTGGAGACAATAGCTCATCCATTCTTTGCATCCTTTATTGCTTCTCAAAGCACCATCTGTGGACTAGAAGCATTGGCATCCCCTGGGGGCTTGTTAGAAATGTAGATGATCCAACCTTGCTCCTGACTTACTGAGTCAAAGCCTCCATTTTAACAAGATCCCGGGTGTTTCGTATACACATTATAAATTGAGCAACATTTCTCTTTAGCACTTTTCATATAATACATGTTAAATAATAGTAAAGATAGCATGCATGTGAAGCAGGTAATTATGTATCACTTACAGAACCCACTCCTTAACATTCTGTAGTAACCTCAGAATCCTAGAAGCCATGGGCACTTCATACTTCTGAATACAGATGAAGTTGGCAGCCTCAGAATCTCCTTGATCAACTAAAAAAAAGAAAGAAAATTGAAATAAACAATCAGGCAGTGAGCAGGGATGGAGGAACAGAGTCCTTGTACATAAAGTTGGGTTTGGTGCTCCAGCCAAGGACAGTGCTTGCTGCCTACAGATAATTGCTGTGGGGAGCTCCAAGGAGCAGTAGGGGCTCTAAGGTGCTAGCTCCGTTTTCCTCATCCAGCCTCAGCTAGCTCATTCACTTTTCCCTGGTTCATTTGTTGATTTTCCTGCTCACACTTAATTTAGGAAAAAAAGTGGTCACCTCAAAATAGGTACACAAAAAATAAACACAAAACAATTTCCACCTGAAACCTCAAAAGCAAAGTTTAAAAACCACTTCACTAAGCCATACATAATAATATCAACAAGGGATAGATTGTTAATGTGTTCCATGCACAGTATACAAATTGGCGTTTAAAATTTGTAATTAAATGATGATAAGTAATGACTTAAAATTTCTTTTTGATGCTTATTCATTTTTGAGAGAGAGGGAGAGAGAGAGCATGCACACAAGTGGGAGAGGGGCAGAGAGAGAGGGAGACACAGAATATGAAGCAGGCTTCAGACTCTGAGCCATCAGTACAGAGCCCAACACGGGGCTCAAATCCAAGAACCTGTGAGATCATGACCTGAGTTGAAGTCAGAGGCTTAACTGACTGAGCCACCCACATGCCCCAGGAGTGACTTTAACAGAAGATTGCCAGTGGTCTTTTCTCTGCTCTTCAAATTCCCCCTGTCAGAAGCCAACTATTTTGTTTAGCCACAGAATTCATTTTGGGGGTGATTATGATTGTATAAATGCAAAGTGCTATTCCAAGAAGTGATTTTAGTTGAGTTTTCTGTTCAATATTTAATGATTAGATGCTCGGTGGCAGGGACTGTGGTAAGAGCTGGATAGATAAAGATGAGTATGACAATACCTGCTCTCGAGGAACTTTTAGGCTAGTGGGCTGGGCAGACACTTAAATAGATCATTTCAAGAGACTAAGTGTTTGGTCAAGGATGCTCAGGGTGCTTTGGGTCTCAGGAGAGGGGCATTGTGCTATTGGAGAAGAATCAGGATCAAAACTATATATTTTTAAATTTTTTATTTATTTTTCGAGCAAGAGACAGAGAGTGTGTGAGCAGGGGAGAGGCAGAGAGAGAGAGAGAGAAAGAGAGAGAGAGAGAGGGAGGGAAAGAGGATCCGAGGCGGGCTGTGCACTGACAGCAGGGAGCTCGAACTCCCACATCATGAGATCATGACCTAAGCCTAAATCAGATGCTCAGCCAGCTGTATTTTGTCAAAATGTCAAAATACTCTATTTTGAATAAAGAGTGAGAAGTAGGTGAAGAAAGGAATGTTGGAAACACATTCCAAGAAGAAGTTGCAGTGAGGCTAAAAATGCTGATGTATGAAACAGCATGGTCTGTTTTGGGAACTTTGCCAAGATGCAGGAAACCACAGATGATGAAGCTGAAGAGATAAGCTAGGGCATTAAATATGGAAGTCTCTGGAAAGTTTCTGACAAATTTGCCATGCTTATACTTATCAATAGTTAATTAACACCACAAATTCTATGTTAGGAAAAAAACCCCAAACATTTGTTCAAAAGAAAAATGCCATCATTTTCAACTTTATTGTGAAAATATTTGTTCTTTTTCTTTAGGGTGTGTTGATCTTCCTCAATGGGGGAATATCTTACACAGTTATGTCTCTTCACAGCATATTGAGAGAAGAGACATGAACACAGTGGGAAAGAATTATAATTCAATAAGATAGTAACTATGTCAGCACTGCATTTATTGGGGGCATTGAAAAGAGCACTCAATATTTTGTGTGGACCGTTGTGACTTAGACACGTGTATATGACTGTAGTGGTAGAGTGATCAGCTGACCTCTGGAAAAGCGAATGAACATGCAGTCTTTGTTTTTGAAGAAACCACTACTGATCCATTGCAGTGTCTAGAAATTTAAAGCAATGGTTATCAGGAGAAGGCATATTATTATTATTTACATCATAAGAGGAGGGAAAAAGTACTTATATATTCCCCATATACTCTCTGCTTTCTTCTTGGTAAAGGGAATGTTTTACAGTAAAAATTAAACTTCATGGGGACTAACATGGTTGTTGTTTCCTGTTGAACTCATAACATGTAAACACATAGTAGGGACACAAGATTGTTTGTTGAATAAACAAATGCATGAACTAACTCATTAATT
Source organism: Panthera uncia (assembly GCF_023721935.1). Classification (NCBI taxonomy): domain Eukaryota; kingdom Metazoa; phylum Chordata; class Mammalia; order Carnivora; family Felidae; genus Panthera; species Panthera uncia. Next base: position 35,049,402 of record NC_064811.1, read on the forward strand.
TGAAGGGGGATGGACTGCATTTTTCTTAGCAGTGGCTTAATTAGCTAGATTCTATCATTGATAAAGACAATGAAAACTAGAGGGAATAATGCCCCTGAGCACATGGTGGTGAGCGATGTCCAAAGGTGGGAAATCCTGTTGGTCAGAGGACACATCCTCTATTAGACACGGTGAGGAAGTGGGGGAGGGGAGCTGCATAAAATTTGAATTGAAAGTAAAATATAAAATTGTCACTGGGAATTCTAAGAAATCCTCAGTAATGTTTAAAAATATATATAAAATAAATTAATACATGCTTATTGATAAAATACAAGCAACTTCAAAGACATAATAATAAACCAAATAGCGAGCTCATGCTGGATCCACATATACATGGGACCCTGGATCCATTTACTGTGAAGCAAAAAAAAATCTTAGCTTCAGGGCCCCTTATTTGCTTTAGGAGGGACCTTCCTAAGACATTCACATTGTTCTATGTTTTAGGGAAATTTGCAGGAGTAAGTTATTTTTGCCAAATTAGTGAGGATCACTAGCTTTTGCTACTCTGACTGTCCCCTCAGTGCACTTCCCTTTTTGTCTTTTGGTATTTGAATGGCCATGGAACGTTCTGGAATTCAGTTAAGAGGAAGTTGAGTTGGGAATGTGCCATTTTAACTGCAATTTGGAAGATGTAGAAAGGAAATGAACAAACAATATAATGAAAAAGAAATTCAAAAAGGTAACAAGCATATGTTAAGATAGTCACAAGAACTGGTAATTAGAGGATCCAAAACCAAATGAAACATTCCTGTTGTAATTATTACCCCTGTCAGTTGGGTAATGGTGAGTGTTGGCAGGAATGGGGGGATATGGAGATCCTCATGCCCTGGTGGAAGTATAGTTTGAGTGTATTCATCTTGGAGATGGTATATTATTAATAAAGTATATTTGTTTTCCTAATGGCTCTAGAATAATGCTCTGGATTATATCTCCTAATTAAATTCTTCTGTGTACATATTGCCTGAAGTATTGTTTCTGGTACTAGGGAAGTGAGGCAAGCTGGCTGTCCATCATTGGAGAGGGGATAGTTATAATGGAGTAGTATGCCGCAGTTAGAAGCAAGGCTTAGGTACTCACATAACAGTATGGATGGATCCTAAAACATAGGGCTAAAAGAAACCAGTACAAAGCGGAATTTTAATGTAAATATGCAGCAACTAGGTAAATATTGAATGCAAATGTGTGTACATACATGCTCATAAAACAATATGCATGTTGCAAGAATGCATCAAAATAAAAGGTAAACTTTAAGTACTATAAAAAGATTAATAAACAGGTCTCTAACTTGGTTGCTTTCTCCCTGCCTGAATTACTTATGACCTTAGCCAGACCCCTTCGTTATCCAGTTAATGGAATTTACTAATTGGAAGGTAATTGAAGATCTTGCAGAGGGTACTATATACTGATTTCTTATCTAAGGAATCTTTATAGTAGGATGAACTTCGTATGTCCTGATTGTTTATTATAAATTAGTCTTCAGTTCATGGCTTTATGAACCATAGCTGGATTGAATAACGGAAGTTAATTGTATAGAATTTCTTGCTACATGACTAGAGAGTATAAAGGTTGAGAGACCCACAAAACTAAGAGGCTTCCTGGTGCTATTTTGTATTGGCCATAGTGTGCTTGTCACTTTGAATCCAAAGTGCATCCTAATGTTAAAAAGGGATTTAGAAAGATGTCTTCTGATGTGATATGGCTCCTTTCTTATAAACTTTAATAATTATTAGTAAAGCTTGGTGCTGGCTATAACTTGGATTCTGTAAATCTGATTGATGTTTTAGCGCACTATGTTAGTATAAACACATTATAACAGTTGCCAGTGGAGTACGAGGAAAGAACTAAGAAGAAGACAAAAATAAATAGGTAAATATTAGTAAATAATATAAAGAAGAGAAAGCCTTACTAGGACAAATAATGATAATACGTTATGAACTGAGGATGTGATTTAGTTAACTCTCATCAGTGAAGATCTGAGAGAAAAATATAAACAATTTAAAGGTATAGAAGTGAAGGTCCCTTCCATGTCCCTTGTAATAGGCAAGAACTGCTTAGTTTGTATGCTTTTAAATACATGTATACCATATATGCTATATGTATTTGTACATATAAATATGTGTCATCTTTTTATAGCATTTCTTGGGAGTTTATATAGATCCATGCTCATTGTTAAACTATGTGAAAATAGAAGGTTTATATATTTGTAATATTTGGATTGTTGTACTTAAGCCCTACCTTATCCTTTCCCCACCAAATGTTCTGAATCCTCAGGACCTGGGGAAATGACTCACTTTTCCTCATTGGAATAGAAAGACCTTCCTCTTCCTTGAAGACTATGAAGAGACTTCAAATGAAGCAAATGCCTTAAAAACAATGCTTTCTCTCCTTCATATCTGTTCCTGTCTCCCCTCCTGGTCACCAGACTCATATCTAACATAAAGTCTCAGTAAACTCTACTGGGAAAATGCAGATCCGAGGAAAGGGGAGAGACTGTACACAAAGCAGCAGTAGGACTGCCTAACACATGCCAGCAGGAACCATGGACGTTTGTCGAGGTGTAGATCCTGATCTTGGGGACTTTGTCTAGGAGTGGACCAAGCAGTTGTAGGTATAACTTTGGATAAGGGCAAGTCTGGTAATGGCCCTAGGAAATAATCCCAAGATGCTACTGGGGTGAATCTTGGAAGCTTGGAAAACGTGATAAAGTATTAATCACTGATGTGAGGAAGTGAGTGTTAAATGAACTAGAGATATAAGAAATGCCACCGCAGACTGTGGAGGAAGGGATCAAAACGCTCAAAGAAAGGGCCTGCTAGAATGGATATATTGAAAGATTGGAAAATCTTCCAGCTGACTCTGTTCCTTGGAAGAGATGACAGGTACTCTTTCTTACCAGGTCAATGAGGTTTGCAGCAGTGCAGGAAGCGCCAGCATCTCCAAGAAACTCAGTAACAACTCTCCTTTGTAGTGCAGGGCTGATCGTAGGAGATACTCCAAAACTGAGCTCCACAATGACAGTAGAGAGGATAGAATCCCAGAACAGCAGAGGCCAAATGACAGCACTTAACTGTCAGAAGCAAAGTGGGAATAATAACTGTAATTGGCAGTAAATTAGGAATAGGGGTCAGCAAGACCTGACCCAGGAAGGCAGGGCCACTTCATGGATGTGTGTGAGTTGTGCTTAGATGGGATGCTAAGTTTGTTTAATGCTATGCTGTCACCATCTTGAATTTCGTTATAATTCTTTAATTCCTTGCCACAGAACTCCACATTTTCCTTTTTCCCTGGGTCCCCTAAATTATGAGGTCACAAGGATTTTATAGTAATCTATGGAAATGGTCCACAGAACATGGACTATTCCTAGGGGCAAAATATATGGGTAGCCAAAAAGGGATATTGCTTAAAATATGTAATTAGAAGAGATAAGGAAGGATGGGCAGAAGATTTTAATGGAAAGTCATGATCTCTTAACCAGATTTTAGACCTTAGTTATTTATCAGCCCTAGAACTCATCAATGGTTGGAGAGGCCCAATTCTCATCATGAAAGGCCTTTTAACACCATAGCAAATGTATACAGTAGTGATTCTCTTAGTCCTTTTCTCAAAGGAATTTATCATCATTTACTTGGATAACTAAACACTGGGGTAAAGGGAATATTCAGATCTTTTAAGAGTTATATGCAGAAACTATTGAATATAGGGCCTGAGTTTATGCTGAAACCTAGAAATCCAAAATGCCATCATGGCCTCCTTTAGAGTAGAGATGATAGGACGTGGAGGTGTTAGTGTATATATGAGCAAATAACTTAGTTGTTAGGCTAAAGGTACGCAAGAGGAAGATTAGAAGGTCAGGGACAAGGACGTCTTGGGAAGAGGCATGCAGATGGACCTAAGGGAGTGAGTACAAAGTGTGAGGATCTTTGTGTTGTATGTCAATGCTCACTAGAGAGCATTTACTGGAGCAGAACCACTACACCACCAAACAGCCTTTGTCCTTGACTCCCCCAGTGCTTGTGCAATGGGTTCAAGAATGGAACAGCTACATCCTCAGACGAGCCTATGCATGGGCACAACTACTCAGACTTTTCTCCCCAAGTTTTATATACTACTTCTGAGGCAGAATGTTCAGACTACAAGCAACAGAAACCAAGAACCCCTAGTATGATCATTCTAGGAAACTAGCCACATCAAGACAAGTTGATTGCGTTAGGCCCCTTCCACCGTAATGTTTCATTAATCAACCACACGTGAGAAAGAATAGACCTTCAGAAAATGAATTCATTGCCCTTTCCCATGCTTGCTTCCTTCCAGCTAAGCTAACTTTGGGAAACAACAGCCAAGCCGCAATACTGACAAGCAGAGATGATGTGACTCTGTCACTTGGTGATAATTCATCATTATTGGGATGGACATGTATTCTGGATACTCTTATATTTCCTGCCCACAGTGTCTCAAGCAGCACTTATATCTTAGGGCTCATAAGGTGTATGATCCGCCAACATGGGATCCTCCATAACATTGCCTTGGACCAAGAGACCTAATTTAGGGCAAAGGAGGTGTGGTGGTGGGCACAGGACAATGGGACCCACTTGTCCTTCTCCACATTGCACCATCTAGAACCTCCCTGCCCGAAAGAGTTTTGGAAGGGCCTCTTGAACACCCCGTTGGACACCAGCTTAGAGCTCATAATCTGGGTGAATGGGGTGATTTCAGAATGTGGTATACACCTTAAACCAACATTCACTGAATGACACTCTGTCCAAAATAGGCAGAATATATGGTCTGAGGATCAGGAGGTGAAATAGGAGTGGCCCTACTCACCCTTACTCCTAGTCACCCATATCTGGCAATTTGTGTTCTGGTTCTATACATTCAGAAGTTCTGGTTCATACTCTGGTCAGCGTAGGGCAGTAGGGCTGCTTCTTCATAATTGGGGTACAGAGGAGTATATGTGGCAATCAGAGGATCCACTGGGCAACTGCTGGAACTTCCATTCCCAGTATTTACAGTACGTAGGCAAGTAAAACAACCACCGAGTAAACAATGGTTCAAATTCCTCAGTGATGAGGGGACTGGGTCACTCCACAAGACAAAGTACCTTAACCAGTATTAATGGCAAATCTAGAATGGCTGATGCCTATCAGTTAATGGACTTGGGACCAACTAAGCAGTGGCAGTTGTAGTTTGTCCCACCTCCTTCCTTTCGTAAGTTTTTCCAGGAATTGTGACCAGCCATAATCTCAGAAAAGCTGCACCTGAATTGAATGAACTTAATAAGGGAAGTAAATGAATCTGACTGATGCAAGTGTTGGACTCTAGTGGATGCTGTTAGACTTCGGCTTAGGTCTCCTTTACTAGTCCAGTGTACTCATCCCTAAATGCTATGAATTTTGTCTGCTAATAGTCTAAGCCAGTCGTTCTCTTCAGCAGAACAGAAGCCATCAGAGTTTCCGTGCTCTTTCACCAGGAGTATTCCTTAGCCAGTGACTGATTAATATAGGTGTATAAAAGGCCAGCATAATATGTATGCTCTATATCTCCCTGTGGGTTTAGCCTGTAAATTCGACTCTGGGTGAGGCTATACTCTTGCTTAGCTCCTTCACTTTCTCTCCTGCTTCTTTTGTTCCCTTTGTCTAGAAAGCACTCTCTCGGTATATTACGGGCACCCACACACCTGTCTGAGACTCTTCTATGGAATCAGACCTAAGTCTGCTTGAGGTAGGTAGATATTTATTGTTTTACTTAACAGGAAGTCCTGAGGTAGGGGAGTTCTGAGTTTGGTTAGTTCAGTGTCTCACTGACATCACGAAGGACTAAAGCTCTGTCTACCTTTTTGCTTTTCTATCCTTAAGATTTTAGCGTTTATTCATTTTAGGGCCTTTCATTGTTGCAAGATGGCCATGGCAGCTGAAAGCATCACATCTTTGCAAAACAAAGTTCAAAGGCTGAAGAGCTGTTGTTCCCTTCTCCTGACTCTGTATGAGTGAGAAGTACCCTTAACTCATTTTTTTATCTCAAATCTGAAAGGCTTGAGTTGCTGTTTACTTGCCCATTCTTAAACAAATCCGGTTTAGCTAGCAAGAAGGGCAGTGAATTTACCGTTATTGGCTTAATCTAAAAAATAATCACCCCTTGGGTGAGAAGAGTTCTAATTTTCCTCTGAAACTTATGAAAGTAATAGGTAGGAATAGGAAGAGAGAGACTGATACTTGGCCACAATCAAGAAGTGTCTGCCCTAAACTGTAATTTAGGAACTATATCTATTCTTATATAAATACTGCAAAAACACTGTTAGGCATATATTTCTCAGTTGTTTTGGGGGATAGGAAAAGTGAGACTCCTAAGATAATGCCAAAGCACCAGTCTCTTAAGAGTTAAATAATCTTAAGGAATTTGTCATTGTATATTTTTTCTGACTCACTGGTATGTAATAATAGCTCCATGTTTTTTTTAGAGGAAACTTTTAATAGTAAAGTGTCAAACTAGATTTCTCAAATAAGCTTTCCTTAACTTCAAAAAAAGTACTCTTCAAATTCACTGAAGGTATATCCTACTGAGTCATTTCTTGGTGGGGGCTGGGAATGTAACAAACATTGTTAAGTAGCTATTGTATGCTAGAGGGTTCTTGGGTGGTCTTTTGTGACTGTTTTGACCAATAAAATACAAGAAAGCAACACAATGAACATGACTTCTGAGGTCAGTCATTAAAGGCAATGCAACCTGTACCTCATTTACTAGTACCTTGCTCTTAGAGCCTTCAGTCATTTTGTAAACAGTTTGCTCTGAGACCATGAAGCTGTGAGAAAGCCCAAACTATCCCACGCACAGAGGCTTCATGGAAAAACTCTGAGACAAGAGGAAGGGACAAACCTGTCCGGACGGTCCCCAGATGTTCCATGCTCTTGCTGTTTCAGCTCCAGCCATCATCTGACTGCTTTCACCCAGGAGATATGAAACCGGAACTGCCCGGCCAACCCTTTCTCAAATTTCTGACCCAGATAAACCTCAAGATGTTAGAGAATGATTCTTGTTTTAGCCACTGTTTTGCAGTGAGTTGTTATGGAGCAATAGATAACAAGAACAGAATTTGGTATTTGGAGATTGGCTGCTGCCATGAAAAGAAAACAGTGAAACATGTGGACTGGAGGGTGTGTGGACTTGAGGAGACTGTTAATAAAATCTTGAGAGTCCATGAGAGCAGTTCCTAAAAATGACCTCAAGTAGCCTAGTGGTAAAGGATTAGAGAAGAATGAGAAATGTTTTGAAACCTGGAAGAAGAGAGACTGTTGTTATGTAATAGAAGTTTTATCAACATTGTTTCATGCGGTGATTTTGATGAGGTTTTGGAGGGTGGGGTTCAGAGCTGATGGCCAGGAAAGAATTCTTGAAGACGTCTTTGGTGCAAAAAGGTGATTTTATTAAAGCACGGGGACAGGACCCATGGGCAGAAAGAGCTGCACTGGGGTTATGAAGAGTGACTGGTTATATACTATGGAGCTGAGGGATAAAGGCAAAAGAGAGACCTCCTGGAGGACTTTGATATGCTAAAAAGGACTCCTAGGATACCTGAGGCCTTGCTATGGTTAAGCCAAGGTTGTTTTTCTTTTAGTAAGCATTAACATTAGGGCAGTAGGGGGTTCCTGGAGAAATGTTATACTCTGTATTTACCTCAAGTATTTGCCAATGGGCTGCAGGTTATAGGGACATTTAATTTTACCTGCCATTTCCTTCTTGCCTTTGTTCCTCACATCACTATGCAGGGGAGGTGTTGTTGGGGCTCCAGGAAACTGAGTCTATAGGTTTCTGGAGATTAGGCTATTGATAAGATTGCCTTTTTCTTGTAATTTACTAAGATATTTGTAAACTACAAATAGTTTAGAGACTATTGTAGTCTCTATTGTAGAGACTACAAATAGATAGAGACTCATGTCTTGCAGGACCATGATCTCTATCAGTTAACCATTTGTTTTCCTTCCTTTCCTTTGTTCTTGGGCAGCAAGGAGTGCCTGAGGAATATTACACACGTCCCACCTGGGGGCCGGAGGGGTGTGTGTGCAGTATGTTAGCTTGTACTTTGCCCTCAGCTTGCCTCATGGTCCCTCATCAATGCAGATAATACAAAATGTATCTAATGTACCCAGTTATCTAGCTAAGAATATTTCCACGTAGAACATTGAAAGTGCTACCTTGCTTCATCTTACTGCCTATCATGCAAATAGTGAGGGATGAGTGAAAAAAGAAACAGTTCATCTTTAGGCATAATTTAGAGGAAACATAAGCAATTAAGGGTTTGGTGGATTTGAAACAGACTTTTCATTCCTGGCCTCTCCACATGCAGAAGATTCTCAAAGTAAGAAAGTTCATCAGGCCAGACATAAAATCTAGAGAACTGTCAGAAAATCTAAAGATAAAACAAATTGTGTGCTTTAAGAATCCTTTCTTGAGGTAAAGAAGATGTGTTTCCTATTTTCACAAAATTTGGATTCTGTTGTGGATTCTAAAACGGCAAGTAAAGAAATACATAAAATTTAGTGTGATAACAGCCCTGATAAAAGTAAGCATGGGGTGCTATGAGAGCCTGTAATAGGGATGCTTCAGACAAACAGGAAGTAGGGTGACATTAGAATAAGGCTTTCCAAGAAAGGGCATATCTAAACTAAGCAGCGAAGAATAAATAGGAGTTAGGGAAGGTGGGTGTGGGAAAGGAGATGCTTTCAAGTGGAGAGAGTTGGGTGATATTATAGGAAACCCTCAGAAAATCTCCTAAAGGAGGCCTGAAACCCTTGACATGTCTTGTAGTGGTTTTCCCCTTTTATAGGAATAAATGTGATCAACCAGCTCTAAAGAGTCTCTCTTTTTAAAAAAGGTTTTTGTTATGGAATTTAAAAGATATGTGCAAAGGAAGAGAGAATTGTATAATGAACCCTCATGTGCTAATTACTCAGTTTAAAAATAATCAAACTCATGGCCAATCTGGTTTCATTTGTGATTACCCCCTCCTGCATTGCATTATTTTACACTTGATCTTAGCCAAAAGGCCGAGAAGCGATTGCATTGCATTATTTTAAAGCAAGTCCCAGGCGTATATAATTTCATCTATAAATGCTTTATCTCTAAAGCATAAAGACTCTTTTTGATTAATAGTCACAATACCTTGATCACACACACAAACCAACACTAATTCCGTAATATTGATGCTTCCCTTTGAACAAACGAGGCCAGTGTTGCTGGGTTCTTCTGGGAAGTAGATCACTTAAACCACTCTAATGCAGAAAGAGAATTATTCAGTACCTGAGGTCTGTGGTTAAAAATTTCTTTTTTTGTGGGGGGGTGGTGCCTGGATGGTTCATTTGGTTAAGGCTCTGACTCTTGATTTCGGCTCAGGTCATGATCTCATGGTTGGTGGGATCAAGCCCTGCGTCAGGCTCTGTGCTGACAGCGTGGAGCCTACTTGGAATTCTCTCTCTTCCTCTCTGTCTGTCCCTCTCCTGCTCATGTGTGCTCTCTGTCAAAGTAAATAAATAAACATTTTAAAAATTCATATTTTTTTGGAGGAGACAAGGATATGAGAAATTATGCTAGCTTCCTCTTTATAGGTATTTAGGGGTAGTGAGTGCAGAAAAACATCTGTCCTCGATGATCGAAAAAGTTATGAAAATATAAGAAATGGTTGCTGTAGGCACTTAATTTTGTTTCTATGTATGTTTTCTTTAGGACAGTTGTCCAGTTATACCTAGGGAGGTCTAGCTGCTGATTTCAGGCAGTCCTTCTGTGGTCTACCCTTAGTGCTAATTGATTTCATCCTAGACTGGCTTAGGTTCTGAGCTGGTGTGGGTGGATGAAGCTCTCTTACCTTTACACAAAGGGACAAAATTCAGTGCAATAACAGAAATAAGGAGAAAGGATAAACAGAACCAGACCCAGTACCATTGTACCTTGGGACTTGTGTTTGAGTGTGAATTTATAATCATATGCCATCTGGCCTTAGAGTAGTAACTGCAGGGGTGGACACTCCAATTGGCTGATCTCAGCATACATGTGCAAAGACTTAAGAGACTGGAGATCATGACATGCTCTGAGATCTGCGAGGATTATTTCCCAGTACAGGGTTGATAAGGCAGGTACTGGGGAAGTTAGTGAGCACCAAATTGTAAGTAAAGAAATGAGGAATTATTGGAGCATTTTAAGTGATAGATTTCTGCGATCAGATTTGTGTCAGAGTGGGACATATAGGCGGGCACAGAAGCCAGTAGGATAACATTTTATCGAAATAAGCAAGAGATGATCAGTGCATGACTGAACGTAAGTACCATTGAGAACTATGAGTGTGGAAAGATGTTTACAGACAAGTCCACAGTACTGGGAGGCCAGTGTGATGGGAAGTTGAGAGGAAGGAGTTAGGGATGGCTCCCACGTTTGTAGCCTGTCTTAGAGGATTATGGTGTGGAGATTTCCAATCCACAGTGCAGTGTTTCCTGGCTGATGCGTAAATTCTGCTGGATTACTAGTTAGTGACCGTTGCTATTCTAAACCCCATTCAGTGTTATAACAGTAGCATTTCTGAAGTCAAGGCTATGGCCAGAGAGTTAATGGGAAGATCAGGCGGTTCATATTGGAGCTAAATGTTTTATTCATCCGACGTGTCCTCTGCTCAGCATAGAAAACAATTCCCAAGTTCCCATGTTCACATGAACTTCTTCATATTCCTTAATGTTTTATTTTTAGTTACTCTTACACTAAAATAAGGCTCTATTTTGTCTTTCCATCCTGGGGTCTAGTTGATCATATACTACAATCTTATAGGTTATAAGGAAAAACAGAAACACTTTGACTTAAAGCCTATTGTATACTAAACTTCAAATTAATATTTCCATAAATTAGATAGGACCTCTGTACTAGGTTTCTCCTATATCTTGATATTGATTATTAAAATCTTTAAATTGAGCTTCATCTCTCTTCCAGAAAATAAGTATAGCTCTTGGACCGTTTTCCTTCTAAAACAGAAGATGCAGCAGAATATTTAATAATAGATTGTTCTGAGGTCCAGCATCGCAGCAGGCTTTATAAGCTGGCTCTCTACTTTCTCTGTGAGGATTGGCATTCATTTTATATAGTGACAAAAGGATGTAGGGACAGGATCTTTTGAAGAATCATTTACACCAGCATTATGGGCTGGAGGAGTTTCTTACCACCTGTTTTCTCCACAAGCTGTTTCATTCCTATGAAATACATATTCCTACATCAGATTTCAAAAGTTAGTCACCTAGCATAGCTGGAGAGAGGTAACACAATGGCAACATTTATTATCTAGAAGATAGGCACATTTTCCCCTCATATCTCTCACGTCTAATCTTTTTTTCTATTTTTCAAGTTATGCATACAGCAGCAAAGTGCATCACCTACCTGGGGTAAATCCACTGACTGTCAAACATCCAAAGACCAAGAAAGAATTTTTGGTGATCTTTCTAGTAATAGACACAAAAATTTAATATTTTAATTTATTATCTTGTACCCAGAAGTTAGTTTCACTGGTGATTTACTACCGTCCATAACCTACTGGGGTCTGGCACTGATGGTTGATTTACTGTTCTATCAGTTACTTAATTAGAATGAATTATTCATAGTTTTTCCTGATGAACGACCTAATTATTATGCTAATCATAATAATCTAAGTCTTCAGTGTTTTCTAAAGCATCCTGCCTAATGGGGTTATTAAATATGTGTATAATTATAGTCTTATAAAATTCAGAAACATGCTTTGACAGACATTTTTATTTATATTTAGACTTTCAGAAACATCAAATGTAAGATATCTTTTGCCCTGAACTCAATTAATTTCTTAAATGTCATTTTCTTTCCTTAATATAAAACTGTGAATGAGTGTGACAAATAAAACTGTAAACAACTTCATTATGAATACTAAGAAATAGAACAGAATTTTATACCCAGTCAAGTCCTGCTTTTGAGGACTTTGGCTTTGACAAGAAAATTGTCCTTTATGATATTGGGATTGTATTGGAGGCAAAGGAGTGAACTGACCTGATATTTATTGTTAAATGGTCAACTTTTAATTGTTCACAGGAGAGGCAACTGTATTGTGGGTCAATTAGCTATTAACTGTTCATACTTGGGACATTTCCCTCCTACTTCTGTATTTGTTTACAACATCTCAGGCCCAAATTATTACATTTGCATGTGCTTGTCTTACTTCAGGGCAAAGTTAATATTTGAAGATATTAGGATGTTCTGTTGCTTTCAGTAATAATAACTACATCAAAACCCAACTCCTCAGGGCATCTAATGCTTGAACATCTGACATAGAAGGCAATAATAAGATCTTTAGCTGTTAGATCTCAAACCAAGCATTTGACAGCCGATGGCTGGGTCTATTTAGCCAAATATAAATTAGAATTAAAACACACATTATGCTCAATTTTTTTTTGTAGTCCAGTTGTTAAAGGATTCTTTTTTGAGACTTGGCAACAATAACTGATGGCTTTTGTGAAACATTAAGATTATTCAAAGAAATAAGATTGGCTCCTTTTTGGTCATAACTTCATTTTGTCTTTGAGAACAGAGATGGACATAATGAAAAGGAACACTTTCCATTATTTAATAGTTTATACTCCTTGTAAGGTTTTTTCCCCTTATTTTTAACTCCCTTATTTTCTCTATCATTTTTAAACCATCAATTTACATTTGAAGATCTGGAGATCAGTGACTGTGTCCTCCAGGACTTCCAAGTAGAAGACACTTGAGGAACTTCTGGTCTCACTTGTAATCCTCCTCTTCACCTTAGTTGTTCTAGGGATCTCTGGTACAGCTGTGATACGAAGCCAACTAGTGTGCTTTGGTCTGAGCAAAAGTCCTCATGCCCATCTCTCTGGAGCTGCTATGACTGGACACAGTGTTGGACAGGCCAGCCCTGCTCATTCCCTTTACACCGTGATGATGATTCTCGGGTTGCATGACAGTGGGTGTCTTTTCAGATGTTAGAAGTAAAACCAACATTACATGGTTTCTATTCTTCTTGTTTTAAATAATTTTTGAAGTTACATGGGACACAAATCAAGGGAAATTAAATGTATTCCTACTTCTGGCTGAGCCAGCTTCAGCTTAACCTCTGGCCCTGACCACCTTTTTCCTTTGGGATTTGTCTTAGTCTGTTCAGGCTGCTATAGCAAAAACACCACAGACTGAGTGGCTTATAAACAACAGAATTTATTTCTCACAGTTATAGAGGTTGGGAGTCTGATGTTAGGTTGCCAACATGGATGGGTGAGGGCAGATTTCTCATTGCATCCTTACATGGCACAAAGGACAAGCAAGCCCTCCAGACCCTTTTTGATAAATGTACCAATCCTACTGATGAGGGCTCTGCCCTGGTGACCTAATCACCTCCCAAAGATCTCATCTCCTCGTACCATCACCTATTGGGTTAGAATTTCAACATATGCATTTTGGAGGGACACAACATTCAGACTATATCAGGGTCCCTACAGAAAGGACACTACAGAGCTGAAAAGCGTTATAAGGATGGTTTTTCAACTGCCTTGTGTTCTTTCCTCTCTAGAGGGGACTTGATCTCAGCTCTGGTTGCTTGGACGGTGGTGGGTATGATATAGCTCTGAGATACCTCTTATTCAAACTCTCTTTAAAGTCCAGCTCCTTTACTTTGCTGGAGTAGGAGGAAGGAGAGGATAAGAGATAATTATCTCTTGCCTTAACTGATCGGTAACAATGCCCTTCTTTTGCTGCTTTTCCAAGCAACAGTAACTTACAGTCATTTCCTTCTCTATGGCAGGTAATCAAATACTGACTCCTCCTAGGACACATGTATGAGTCTTTGGAAAGGTTTCAAGGGATGACAACACTGCATTTTTCATTGGGAGGTGCAGCTCTGTCTCTTTTCCTTCCACCTCCTCCCAGCTCTGGCCAAAACAAGCCATGTTTCAGCTTCTTATTGGGGAGATTCTGTCATGGGTGAACTGAGCCTTACATGGGGGCCTGTCTAGATGGTCCACGTCCACCTGCCTTCTCTGTTGGTCACATGACCTATGGGAAACTCTGGCATCATTGTTGGGGATGTGGTAAACAACTCTGTACATCTGTCTCTTCAGGGACCTTGCGAGACCTTCTTTTGGAAATGACGCTCAAGTATGGAACTGCTGAGTCATGTGGTTCATATTTTGACTAGAGCCATGTTGCTCTTCAGAAAGGCTGCGCTAGTTTATGTTTTCACCAGCATGGACAAAATTCCTAACTACCAGTATTCCTATGAATGGTTGACATTATTCAGCTTTCTAATTTTTGCTATTCTGTAGTAACTTACTTTATATGCATCGCTGTAATTATCAGTCACTTTGACCTGTCATCTATTTGTCAGTGTCTTGGGTTTCTTCTATATATTGGATATTCATATTTCTTGCTCATTTGTCTGTTTGGGTTGCTGTCTTTCATTATACACTTCTAAGATTTTCTTGTATATTGTAAACATTAATCTCTTGTTGGTTTTGTACTTTGCGAAAATCTTCTTCCATTCTGTCAACTATATGTTAACTTTATCCTTAGTTTCTTATTGACCAGAAAATCTTTATTCTGATATAGACAACTTAATCATTTATTTCTTTGTGCTTTTGAAGTTCTGTTTAAACAATCTTTCTCCTTCGCCAGGTCTGTAGCTATTGAATATTTTATTCTACCAACTTTCTAGTTTTATCCTTCACCTTTAGATATTTATTCCTGTTGTTGTCTACTTTGATATGTAAAGTTAAGTAGGGATTCACTTTTCTCAAACCATTTTACTAAATAATTAATAGTTTTCCCATGAATTTGTGATACTAGCTTTCATTTATATAAGAGTGGCCCATATACATGTTTTGTCCCTGAGCTATTATGTTCCATTGATCAACATGATTGTTCTTGTGGCAATATCTTAATTTTCTTTAAAAAAATGCTTACTTATTTTAAGAGAGACAGAGCACGTGAACAGGGGACAGGCAGAGAGAGACGAGAGAGAGAATCCCAAGCAGGCTCCATGCTGCCAGTGCAGAGCCCTACACGGGGCCCAATTCTGTGAATCGTGAGATCATGACCTGAGCTGAGACCAAGAGTTGGATCCCCAACTCTTAATTTTTAAATATCTTAATTTTTAAATTATGATTTAAAAGAATCAGTATCTGACAACTTGCCCCTCTTTTCTCCCCCATTTTTTATAAGGTTGGCTTCCTGACAGCTTGCCCCTCTTTTCTCCCCCATTTTTTATAAGGTTGGCTTCCTTCTATTAAAAATAGAATAAATTCATTTAATTCTTAAAAAATCCAACTGGAACTATAATTGATTTACATCAGGTTAATAGAATAATTAGGAAGAATAAATATCTTTGTAATGTTAAGCCATCTTATCTAAAAAAATAAAATGTCCATTTAATTTATATATCAACTTATATGACCTTGATTGGAGTTTTTGTTTTCTCTATAGTTATTGTGTGTTCCTGGTTAATTTCTAGATATTTTATAGTTTTTGTTTTCCTTTTCTTTCTTTTTTGCTACTGTTATATTTTCTAATTGGTTATGGCTGAGGTAAGTTAGCACTGTTGATTTTTTAAGTTATCTCCAGTTAAATTTCTGAACATTATTTTTAGTTGCTTTTTTGGTGATAATTCTATGGTTTTATTGGATGATAGTATTATGGACTAACAGTGACATTTTTTTCTCTTTCTCCTAAATATTTTTCTTTTCTTTTAGTATTGGTAAGACTTGTAGAATTGTATCAGTCAGTTGTGGTGTGAAAATATTGTGTTCTATTTTAAAGGGTATGCTCTCTGTTTTTCTCCACTAAGGGTAGTGTTTGCTATAAGGTTTGGATATACAGTGTTCACCACTGTGAGGAAGTTCCCTTCTAGTTTTAGTTTGTTCAGATTGTTGAAAAAAATAGATATGTCCTGAACTTTATTAAGGTCTCTTTGCATCATTTGAGTGATTGATATGATTTTCTCTACTTTGCTAATGACATAATGGTGTTGGTGGGTTTCATGAAATATAACTATTTTTGCATTTATGGGATTAACCTCACTTGAGGTGAATGTGAACTTTTTTCTTTTTTTTTATGAATTGTTGGATTTAGTTAGCTAGCTGTATGACCTTGGGTAAGCCACATAACCTTCTATGCCTAAATTATTTATCAGTAAAATGGATCATAGTCGAAGAGCTGTCTTTGAATTACATATGTTCAGAATTTAGATGAGTGCCTGATACATAATAAAACCTATGTAAAAGTAATATAAGTATAATATAATTGTGAATTGTTTCTGGATACTATTCAACCTACAAGTACCAGAAAATTTCACCCCCTTTCTGTATCTCCTGAAACAGCATATCCTGTGTCTCCCCTCCCACTGTTATTGATTGCTTAGAGTGTTTTTATTAGGGATCTTAGCGTATTAAACCATCTGAGGTCTTCAGTGCCGAAGAGCACTTTTTACTGTGCTCTCATCTTTGACTTATAATTTGCTTGGATATAAAATTCTAAGAGGAAAGTTCTTTTCCTTTATTACTTTCAAAATACGGTTGTGTTGAATTTTTGCATTCAGTGTGTGGTTGAGAAGTCAGATGCCATTCTGATTCTTTTTCTTTTGTAAGGGAGCCATTCTTGCCTTTGTACATTTTTATTATTTTCCCTTACTATGTCTTTGATATCCTTCATTTTAATAATAATGCACTTAGGTGTTTGATTTGTCCTTATTTCTTCTGTTTAATAACCTATGAGTTTATGCCCCTTTTCAGTCTGCAGGCTTTTCTTTCTTTAATTCTGGCAATTTTATCCTTTTTGTTTGTTCAAATTTTACTTCTATGCATGTTTTCTCTATTTATAGGAACTCTATTGTCTACCTGTTACCATCATATATATATATATGGCACACACATATATATACATACATATATATGTAAATTGTTATTATCTTTTTTGCTGCCTCTGAGAGTGTTCTTTTTTTTTTTTTTTTTTTTTTACAACTCATTAACTCATTCTTCAACTTACTGATCTTGGTAATTAACTTACTTATTGTGTTCTTTATTTTAGCTGTACTTTTCATATCTAATATTTCTATTTGTTTTCTCATCATAATTTCTCATTACTGCTCCATATTACTAATATCTTCTCTATCTTCTTATGCTTATTTTGAATTTTTTGCCCATATTTCCAATAATTCTGCTTTTAATAACTTATGTGGTTGAGCTTATTTTTATTTTTAGCAGTGGTTGCAGTGTTCAAGTCTCTGTTTTTGCTTGATTGACTCAAGGAATCACATTTCCTTGCATCTAATAACGTGTATGGGACATGCCAGAGACTAGGCCCTCATCATCTGGATAAGCTTAAGGAGAGGGGAGGATATGATCTCCGGGTACCAAAAACTACTACTCGTATCTCTCCCATTTACTACTACTCTACCACACAACTCAAGAATTTTACCTTTAAATTAATAAATAAAATTAATTAATTAATTAAGAGACATTACCCCGAGTGAGATAAGTCAGACTGATAAAGACAAATGCTATGTCCTATCACTGTACAATCTAAAAAAGCCAAACAGTAAGATGGTGGTTGCCAGGGGATGGGGGGAGATAGGGTAGAGGACAGATGATGTTTAAGGGTACAGACTTGCAACAGGTAGTAAATAAATCCCAGAGATCTAATGCACAGTAAAATGAATATAGAAGACAATATTGTATTATAACCATCAAATGTGCTAACAGGTTAAATTCTAATTACTTCGACCACTAAAAAAAAATGATAATTATGTTATGTGATTGAGGTGCTAATTATAGCTATAATAGCAATCTTTACAATAGGTATCAAATTAACATGTACACCTTAAATTTATACAGGGTTGCATGTCAGGTGTGTTTCAATAAAAAACATATGTTAGATGTAAAAATTTTTAAAAACTAATAAAGGGATGCAGCTTTGGAAGAGCACAGTATCTTTAGGTTGAAAGCTACCAGTTTAGGGGATTGAGGGAAAAGGGTTGGAGAAGTTGGTTTCCCATTTTGGCCAAGTAGCTCATACATTTTCATCTAGTGTTCACCCTCACAGAGATTTTGCAGTGCGTTTACCAGGATGACTTAAACTCATGTTGCTAATTTCTGTCGTGAAAGGCCAGACGATGATCATCGCAAACTATTGTGGAGATAGAAAAGAGCTGACCTAGAAGTTTCTCTCCTCGTACTGCTGGTTTCGATTCTCACTGACCACAGGCTGCAGTCAGTCATCAACCCCCACAACTACTCCACTTAGAAAAAGCTTCGGTTCCCCAGAGTTTTCATGAGTGTATGTGTTTTCTGTGTCCTATAAACTATAGTGCCCTCTTGCTTCTGTACTCCTCTAGGGTTGGGTCGAGGAACCCACGAATCCCTACTATTTTGCCATCTGTTCTGAAACTAGGAGACCGTGATTGTACTTTCATTTTGGTAATGTGTTGGTTTGACTTAGTAGTCCTGACATGCCCTGGGAGCATTTAGACTCAGAGAGGAACTTTCTGTATTTGGCACATTCTCAATGCTGTGACAAAGGACACAGTCAAAGCTGATTGCTCTGCTGGGCTTTGACTGGGGGCCTTGTTATTAACTAGGCTCAAATGAAATTTTAAAAGAAAAGGATATTTTTCACATTGGCATTTGAGAAATTGTGCTACAGGAAGCGGTATATACTTGTCCTTTCCCTTGACAGAGAACACAAAGTGCTATGGATTGTTCAGGGTTCCCTCAGCACATTTCAGCAAAAGAAAAGCAGACATTTTAAATTTATTGCTAATCCTAGAGAAGAGCTTACTAAATTTTTCACTCAAATGTATCCACTAAGCTACCATTAATTGTAATATTTGTTACATAACTAGAATCTAAAGTAATCAGTCATTAAATTAAAATATCCTTCTGAATTTCTCTCATTCTATTATACTTGGTTTACAACTGATAGATATGTATAAGATATTGATCATCATGGCCACTAGCAGTTATCAGTGGAACCAGTACATTATTTCAGAGGGTATTAGACCTTGAGTTGTGGTGTATATGGAAGTGTAAAGCATGAGGAGGTATAATATGGTTATATTTCAGTCTGGCCTAATCTTTCCCAAATATAGATATTGGAGGTTTTTCTTTTATTCATCACCATTCTTTTTGATGATAAGGACCCCATTTCCTATTTTTGGTGCTTTGTGATTCTCTTGGGTCGTTGCAAAGGAGAATGTGTCCACCTGAGACAGTCAATTAGGTTTAGCAAAGTCTTAGCTGTAGAGAGACATCACTTCTACCTAGGTATTCTGTGGGTGACATGCCTGCAATAGTTAAATGGCTACTCTCTGTGAACACTCTCACCAGATGATGAGGAAAACAGCTAACATGGCTCCTCAGCAAAGATGACATTAAACTGTTCTCTTAAACTTACTCATTTAATGGCACAACAAATGTTTATTGAGCATCCACAGTGTGCCGGGAGCTTTTCTAGACTTAAGGAGATACTACAGTGAACAAATTAAATCAAGTTTTCCTCTCATTATTAACAATACAAAAAATGAACAAAGTATGATGTAGCAGTACATTGTGCAAACATACTAACTGAGGGAGATGATAGAGTGATTGGAGAACTACTTTAGCTTGGGTGGGGAAGGAAAGCCTTATCGTAAAATTACATCTGAGCTGATGTCAGAATGATATGCAAAGATTTGAAGACACAGAATCCCAAGTGGAAGGAAGGGTGAGTGCAAAGTCCGAGAGGCATGTGTTTTCACATAGAGAACTAGGATCAGTGTGGATTGAACTAGGTGATGGAGGGAGAGAGTGGCATGAAATAAGATTGGAGAGGTAGGTAGGAGTCAGTTCATTCAGGGTTTATGGACCCTGGTGAAATAACTTGGGTAATGGGAAGCATATTCAATCCAATAGCAATCCTGTCATCTATACCTTTAATATACATTAAAAATATGACTGCTTTTTATCATCATACCAACACTTCCACTTTTAATCAGGGGAATAACTGGATCAAGTGAAATAAAGAAAAGGAAACTTTAAACACTCTGTGCAGAATGGATTGTGGAGAAGCAAGTGTAGAACTAGGGATATCAGTTAGGAGGTTATTTTATGGCCCAGGTGGGAGATAATATTGGCTTTGATTAAGTCAACAGTGATGGAGGCAGTAAAAAATGGACACATTGGTGTATATTTTGAAGGAGTGGTTGACAGGACTGCTGTTGGATTGGATATGGCAAATGAGTAAAGGAAAGGAATAGAAGACAGCGTCTAGGTTTTGAAATTAACATCTAGGTGAATGGTGGAGCAGTTTATTGAGGTGGGAAAGACTGGAGGAAGGACAGGTTTGGAGTGGAGAGTGCAAGAGTTATGTTCTGAGATACATATTAAACATTCTAACAGTGTTGTCAAGAAAGATGTTGGGTAAACAAGCCTAGGGTCAATTGAGTTGAGAGCATATATATGGTTTTTAAAGCCATCTGAATAAATTATATAACCTGGGAGAGACCATAGATAGATTGGAGAAGACAGCCCAGGGACCAAACCTTGGGGAACTCCAATATTTAGAAACTGAGCAGAAGAGATTCTTGCAGAAGAAACTGAGAAGGAGCCTCCAGAGAGGTAAGAGAAACCAGAAGAATGCTATGATTCAGACCCCAAGAGAGGGAAATGCTTTAAGAATAAGAGAATGGTCAAGCTGAAGTTGGAAAGGTGGATAAGACCCAGGCCTCGATTAGAAGTTGGGCTGTTATTCTAGGTACAGTGGGGAGACTATTGAAAGGGGTTAGGATGGTGGTAGGGTCTTAATAGGATCATATTCACATCTTACTCTGGTTGCTGTGTGGAGAAAAGGATGAGGGAGTGGGGGACAAAAGTGAAGGAGGTGAGAGACCACATAGGAGACCCCTAAAACAGTAGAGCCCGAAGGGTCATGAGTTAGATCAGGTGCTGGCAGTGGAGACTGAGAGAATTGGACACTTTCAGGACATATTTAAGAACAGAGTTTTAAACCTTAAGCCTATTGACATTTGAGGCCAGATAGTTCTTTGTTATGGGGCTTTTCAGTTCACTATAGGAGTATTTAGCAGCAATCCCTGGCCTCTTCCTCTGCCAGTGGCACTCCCTGATGTCTCCATTGTTAAAAACAAAAATGTCTTCAGACAGGCAGGTAGTCCTTATTAAATATCCCTTGGGGACAAAATCTCTCCTAACTGATAACCACTATTTTAGAGAGACAATGCATGGGAATGGATACTGGATTAGATGTGGGTGGGAAATATCATGAATGACATTGGTTTCAACAGGCAAATACATGGGTGTTGGTATATGGAAATGCAGTGGTTTGAGGAGGAGAATATTTGGGAACATGTGTTTTAGATATGACAAATTTAGATGCCTGGAAGACTCCAAGAGGAGAAGTCAAGGAGATAGTTGCTTATATGAATGAAGAGGTTTTAGCTGGAAATATGAAGAGTTATGGGATTGGACATGATCACTGATGGAGAGGGTACAACTGAGAACCAAAGAGGCCTGGGGACTGAACAAAGAGGAATGCTAACAGTCACAAAAATGTTATATAAAGAAAAAATAAAATGCAGAATGTTTTGATAAGTGCATAGTAAGTGATACTGAATGAGGTGGAAAGTTCTAGTTATATAAGGATTGAAAAGTGTCCATTGGAGTTGGCAAAAAAGGAGGTAACTCTAGGGGCCAAAGTCATAATGGGGTAGGTTGAAATGAGAAAGGAAATTGGACCACATATACAGACAATGATTCCAAGAATTTTTTTTTTCAAGCAAGGAAGAAGAAGCAACTAGAAGAAGGTGTGAAATCAAGGGGACCTTTGTAAAAACAAAACAAAACAAAACAAAACAAAAACAGTAACATATGACTAAATGCTGCTGGACAATCTGATAAAGAAGGAGGGAGGTCAAGAGTAAGGAGAGAAAGGTAATAACAGATTCACCAAAGTCCTCTGATAGTAGGACACTATTGGCTTTTACCAGGGAGAAAGTTACTTTCTTCATTGTAACAGAGTGATAATATTAGTAATGATGATGCTAATTATGGTAGCTGATATTTATTGAAGGCTTATTGTGTGCCAGACCTGTCACATGGTCTAAGATTAAATAGGTTTAATCTTCCCAGAAAACTTGTGAAGTAAATCCTGTTACTATTTCCATCTGAAAGATGAGAAAACAGGACTAAACAGGTTAACTAACATGATCAAGTGGCAGAGCTTAGAATGTAGCAGGTCTCATTCTAGAACTCATGTGAAATCACCTTATGCCAGAGCCTAAGCTCTTAACAGAAGCAGAGAAAGAATCATGCCAATTTGCTTCCAAAAGAATTGTTAAAATCCATGAGTTCTTGGCTGTTACCATGATGTCTTAGAAGCAGCTGGACTTGAATCACAGTTACCTCCCACAATGAAATACTCCATGTTTCCTTATACTTGACCCTATTCTGAGGTGGCAACTGGTTTGGTCTCATCTTTTATATTTATTTATTTATATTTATTTTATATTTATTTATTTATTAAATAAATCTCATAAGCCAAGAGGGGAATGGTCTGGGCTCAGACAGGACAGACTGGTCTTGGGTTGGAAAATGCTACAAGGTCCTCAAACTTGCTCTTCTCCTCAAATATCCTTTTCTGGATCAGAAGCAAATGTGGATCCTGCTCTGTGCTAGGTCCTGCTTGCGAGACCAGCTATGAACTCTTGTTACAGCCTTCCAAAAGTTAGTCACAGTGCCCCTGAAATTGGTTGGTGATTGGCATAGAAAAAAACACCATTGGCTTGACTGACCCTGGGCCTCTGTTTATGCTAGTCATACTCCTAAATTCTGGTGACCATTTTGTTTTTATAAGCACATGATCCCTGATATTTGACCATGGTATCAATCAGGGACTGATCTATCTTGACTTTTGGTTTTCTTTCTAAGCTTTCTACAAATTACGTGTGTGTGTGTGTGTCTGTGTGTGTGTCTGCATGTCTATGTAAATGTATAAGGATATCTTCTATAGTTCTTTTTTTTATTTTTGAGAGGGGAAAGGGGCAGAGAGAGAGGGGGACACAGGATCCAAAGCAAGCTCTGTGCTGAGAGCAGAGAGCCTGACACAGAATTCGAACTCTTAAACCACAAGATGGTGACCCGAGCTGAAGTTGGACACTCGACTGACAACCACGCAGGTGCCTCAGGGATATTATCTAACATCCAAGGCCTGTTATGGCAAAATATGACCTTTGGCCATTTCCTGAAGACAAGTGAAAAAAAAAAAAAACCAGTTCAAAGTTTTATCTTCACAGGTATATTTATAGCAGTGCCTTTTTTGTCTTACAGTGTTCCTTGGATAATTTGGTTCCTTTTTTTAGTTTTCAGAGTGATGACACACAAATAAATTAGCGTTTCCACCTCTACTGCCTCTTTTGGCAAGAATAAAGGTTCTCATGTCAAGGTAAATAAAGAGGGAGGCAGAGACCTAGAGAAAGTAGACAAAATTGG
The DNA here is from genome assembly GCF_023721935.1 of Panthera uncia. NCBI lineage: Eukaryota > Metazoa > Chordata > Mammalia > Carnivora > Felidae > Panthera > Panthera uncia. The sequence goes on from NC_064811.1 coordinate 35,072,972, forward strand.
AGTCATACTGAGCAATTTATGTGCCGACACGTCCCTTTAATTGTTAACAGCCACAAAAAAGAAAGAGAAAAAGGAAAAAAACATTGCTGCACAGTGAATGTGAAACATGTGCTCAGGTGTTCAGTGTGTAGAAGTATTTGGGCCACTAATATCTTTCCAACCTGATCTTCTGAAAGATCCCAGCTTTTGACATATCCCTTCCTCCACAAATGTGTAAAATGTCGTTGTGTTCCTCTAGAGGTTAGACCTTTCCTTTGTTTTGAGCTCCCTGGAACCCACTCTAGTTGCTAGATCAGATGGAATAACAAGCAAAATGAAAGAAGTATGGTAAAACCTTGGTTTGCGAGCATAATTTGTTCTGGAAACATGCTTGTAATCCAAAGCACTTGTACATAAATGAGAATTTCAAGAACCATTGATTGGCTCAGTTGTGATCATGTGACATTTGGCATCTGGTACTACTCGTATTGTAAGACATCACTTGTTTATCAAGTTAAAATTTATTAGAAATGTTTGTTCATCTTGCAGAACATTCATAGAACAAGTTACTCGCAATCCAAGGTTTTACTGTTTACCCCATAGGGTAGGTGGAAATTGGGGATTTTCTCAAGTCGTGTGAGCTGAAAGCCTTCTGTGTATAAATGTATATTTATGTATATGTAGACACACAGCCCTGAGACTTTGCAGTCATGTTTCTAGATTGTTCTTCCAATATTGGAGGAAAATGATCCCATCAGAGGGTTTTGTTTTCAGAAGCAGTCACAGGGCCCAGGTAACAGAGCGGCTTGTCCCCCGAGTGGCAGTTTGTGAGTACTGCAGCTACCACCCCAAATTGTACATCACCCTTTAGGGCATGCCAGCTTCCTGTCCCAGGAGAAAGCATTTTCCCTTGGGTATTAATTAAAACCCCATGACCCACAAAAGGAGATGTAGGAGTTTAGAAAACTCAGCTCTGCCACGGTCAATGTTTGGAGGTACTCAGGGGTCAATGAGTGAAGCAACATAGCGAGTGAAAGGCTGACCTTCCTTTCATGTTGAACTGGAGCCTTGCATCGCCCCAAGCATTTTGCTATCCTTGAAACCACATTTGAATCAATAACTGGGAGCAGAGCCAGTTCAATCATGTGGCTCTCTGAGGCCCAGCTGAGTGACTGACAGTAATATGTTTTTGAATGATTTAAGGAAACCCAGAGGACTGTTGACCAGCAGGACATCCCAACATTATTAGCTTCCTTCTGATATGTCAGGGCTGCTAGTGAATTTTAGTTTTCCCAAAGGTTCTTTCTGATCTTGGAGGCAGCACTGAATGAGCTTCTAGACTCTCATATTTGCACCGAGTTCAACTGATATTTCTTTCTAAGACTTTAAAGGTTCATAAATTACCACAGGCTTTTGGTCCCAGAGCAGTCAAGGCCCTCGGCTGAGATAAATGTGCTCAGTAAATGTGTGTTTTGATGTACTGGACTTTTGTAACTAGTCCTCCAGTTTTGGGAGAAATAAAAGGAAGTATTAGAGACATAAGAGATGAAATATGCTTTATAAAATCAAAATATTTTTTAAAAAGAAAAACATTCTAATAATTTGGGTTCAAGCTGGGACTTCTGGTTTAAAACTATCTTAATTTGGGAATCATTAGTTTTCCTTATAGTTAAAGCCATAGGCCTGTAAGAGATGGCTCCAGGAGAAAGAATGAACAGAGAATGGAAATGGTCCAGCATGAGCCCTGGGGGATTCCAGCATTTAGATGCCATATTGACAAGAAGGGAGCAGCTGAAGGTTTAAAAGAAGTAGTGAGCAGAGGGAAAACACAAGAAAATTTTGATATGTCCAGGGAAGGGTTAATTGTATTTGTTGCTACCGAGCAGTAAATATGAGGATAGAGAAGTGACTCAAGATAAGAGTGCTTCATGGGAGCCATGGGGATAGGGCCCGACTGGAGTAGACTGTTATGAGAATTATAATCCACACAAAGCAAGTGTCTGGTATACAGTATGTGCTCACTATACGGTAGAAATTACTGAGAATTTGGTGTTAGATTTTACGGATTGCCTATAAGCAATCATTCTCCTTGCTTCCTTCCCCCATCCCCTAATTCCTTTTCTTGGACGATCCCTCCCTGCAATTTTTAAAAGTTTTCCACTCTCCCATATGCCTAGGATGAGGCACTATTAATCCAGGCCATTCTTGGTGATGTCATTCCCCTTGCCAGTGACTAGCCCTGGCCATAGGCATTGTGACACAGCCCTGCCCAGTGGGATATGAGGAACAGCCAGGTGAGGGCTTCTGGCAAAGGTTTTCTTTACTAATAAACAGACAGTCATGGGAAGAAATGCCCCCCTCCCTCACAGAATATTATTACATCTGTTTGGAATATCTGGAATTGCTGCAGCGATCTGCAGAGTGACTGGGAGAGGAACTCTCATGGATAAGCTATGGATGAGTGGAAACATGAAAACCCGTTTTTGTAGACCTAGATCTCAGTCTCATGGTGGTACTAAGCAATCTTTAAAGAAGTGTTTCTCTGGATATAAATTCCACAAAGTGCTCTGTATGATGCTGATACTACTGACAAATTACCTAATGCTAGACACTGTTCTAAGCTTTACTTATTTTTTTGCAGCTGAGTAAACGGAGACCGAGTGAAGTGAAGTGATTGGTCCAGGGGCATATGGCTAGTAGGAGGTAGAGTGAGGATCCCAACCCAGGTACTGTAGTCATCATGTGAATGCTTCATCTCTATAGGTGATGCCTAAACAGGGCATCTGCAAATAAAGATGTGTTTGTTAGGTATCTGTATTTATTTATTTTTCTTTTTTTCTTAATTTAAATTCAAGTTAATGGACATTTAGGCTCTCTCCATAATTTGGCTATTGTTAAAAGCTCTGCTGTAAACATTGGGTACATGTGCCCCTATGAATCAGCACTCCTGTATCCTTTGGATAACTTCCTAATAGTGCTATTGCTGGGTTGTAGAGTCATTCTATTTTTAATTTTTTGAGGAACCTCCACACTGTTTTCAAGAAAGGAAGGGGGGAAAATGGTTACAAACAGAGAGGGAAGGAGGCAAACCATGAGAGGCTCTTGAATACAGAGAACAAACTGAGGCTTGATTGTGGGGGGGGGGGTGGCGCGGTGGAGAGGGGAACATGGGTGATGGGTATTGAGGAGGGCACTTGTTGGGATGAGCATTGTGTGTTGTATGTAAGTGATGAATCATGGGAATCTACCCCCAAAACCAAGAGCACACTGTATATACTGTATGTTAGCCAACTTGAAAATATATTAAAAAAATTTTTAATTCAAGTTAGTTAAAATATAGTGTCATATTGGTTTCAGGAGTAGAATGTAATGATTCATCACTTACATATAACAACGCTCAGTGCTTACCCCAACAAGTGCCTTCCTTAATGCCCCTCACCCATTTAGCCCATCCCCCTACCTGCTTCTCCTCCAGCAACCCTCATTTGGAATTTAAGAAACACAATAGATTAACATAGGGGAAGGGAAGGGAAGGAAAAATAAGATAAAAACAGAGAGGGAGGTAAACCAGAAGAGTTTACCTCTGCCTCTTAAAGGCAGAGAAATACAGAGAACAAACTGAGGTATCCATATTTAAAATGATGGGTTGTTTTCAGATTATTTCCTAATAGTGCCAACTAATTTCAGACTGAGTTTCTCCCTTTGTCAACTAATGGGCCTGGGAATGCCAAGAAGTGTGTGTCAGCCATCTTTGGTCAGGATACACACTGGAAGTACCAGAATCCAGCTTCCAAAGATTAACACGGCACAAATGAACACCCCAGTTGTATACATGGCTAATTTTAAAACACGTATGAAGTAAGAATAACTGCTATTAATCTAGAGCTTAACATCTTCTTATGTGCAGTGCTTTAAGTACATTGTCTTACCAAATCTTCACTGAATCCTGATCCCTAGGAAGTATATTTTACACATTTTATGACTGAGGAAAGTAAACCATGGAGGATTTAAGTATTTTGCTCAAAACTATTGAATTTTAATCCAGGTTTCTCATTCCAAAGGCCACATATTTAACTATCAAATGAACGCATTAAATTTTAACTCAAATTATGGCATAAACGCGGAGGCTACCTAGCACATTGAAGTAGCATATTGTCTGCAAAAGGATTTGTACATAGAGAAAAGCCTTGGAGGAAGTATGTAGTATCAACAATAGTGTTGAGAATTATAGTTAATTTTTATTCTTTTTAATATATCGCTGTTATTAAAAGAAAAAACTTGTAAGTGATATTTTTTAAAAAGCAGGTTGTTTTGTCTATAGATCTGGTGACCAGATGCTGGGAAGAGAAGGATTTCTCAAGATCATGTAGGATCACTTTGCCACCAACCATCACCTTTCTTTTCCATTCTAGGTTCAGTTGCCTTCACCTCTAGGTGAAGAGATACTCACTTTCTCCTTTTCCTTTTGCTCACAAAACCTGTGCAGGTCTTTTCTTTTCTTTTCTTTCTTTTCTTTTTTTTTTTTTTTTTGTAAATCACAAATGTCTTCTCTCCATCTCTGTGGGCAAGACTGAGTAATCAGGTTGTTCATGTCTTTGCCTCTCTGCTCCTAGAACGTTCTAAAGACAAACAGAAACCAGTTGCCTAGCTATTTATTTTGTGTTGGATTCATTGGTACATTAAATAAGTGAAATCAGTATTTTGTAGATAAAATAGGCATGTGTGTTGAGTTGTTAGAGTCCCTTTTCTATTAACTCTAGCTAATGCCCCATATTTAATCACAGAACATTGGGTGATTACTTAGTAAATAACCCCAATCACCTCTCAGATATCTACTTCATCACTATTTGTATAGCAAACAGAACCTTGATAAGATCCAGGTTGATTGCAAAATGGATTTCCTGTATATGTTGCCAGTATTTTTTTTCCTGGCAGCCCGGTTATATTTTGCAGGTTTGTATTGCCTTTCAGAATTTGCATTCTTCCACCTTCAGATAAAACTTTGAAAGATATTTACGGAATGCTGTTAGTGATATTGTAGAAGACAGGTGGCCAGGTTGGAATTGAAATACCTCTGCAAAGATCGAAGAGAAATTTTTGTAACTTAATAAGTGTTTCAGACAGGAAATGACAGTCCTTCTTGTGACAAGAGCTGAAATACTATCAAATTCAAGTAATTGTGTTATAAGAAGACATTTAAATTCCATATGTCCTGAAATCTGAGTTAAAGAAGTGGCTCTTTAATGAATGGCACTGTCCATCTCTGCCATCTGTCTTTAAAATTTACTCCGTTTTATTAAATCCTTAAACACAGAGAGAGAGAACCTGAAGCAGGCTCTATACTCAGTGTGGAGCCTGATGCAGGGCTCGATCCCAAGATCCTGGGATCCTGACCTGAGCTGAAATCAAGAGTCGGATGTTCAACCCACTGAACCACCCAGGTGCCCCAGGTCTTCATGTGAAACTTATATTAAATACATTTGTATGATTTTCTTCTCTTCTCAGTCTGTTGCTGGTCCAATTAGGGAGCCCCATCTGGAGAACCTAGGAGGGGAATAGGAAAAAGGTATCTTTCCTCTCTTACATAGGAAGGTGAACGTTATTTCTTGTGTTTGCTGGCCGCTTATGCTTTTCTCTCATAAATTTCCTATCCATGGACTTATTTTCAGAAAATTCATAGACAAAAAATCCTCTACAATATTCCTTTAAGATAGTACTGCAGTAATTTTATTAAGGAAGGAAGAGACTGGGGATTGATTGAATCAGACTTAAGATTTGAATGAAAAGTCTTAAAATCTATAGAGTGCATTTAAGAAATACAATACTTTGAGAGAACACTTTTCTTTGCTTCAGTAATCAATGTGTAGGCCAAAACATGTATTGCTTTTGTAATTTAAAAAGAAAGATAATGGGAAAAGTCAAGTTTTGGTATAATACGAAATATAACAAACACATTTCATTACAGAGCTCAGAGGACTATGCAACCATTTCTTTGAATCACAGAATCAATTGTGAATTTGACATTTTGTGATGAAGACACTGAAATGCTGCAGCTGGTTACCAGATTGGGGGGAAATGTGTTTTGTATGTAATTAATAGAGACAAGCCTTTACAGAGAATAAAAAATAAAATTAAATATAAGCGTATATATCAACTGCTCGGGGAGATGAAATAGAATATAAATCATTTTATTTTGGTTGAAAATAGATAATTATAGTGTGAGGTTTTATATCCATTCTACTGTGGCACTAAGCATCTTCACTAAGTTAAAGAAACAGTAGATGTGACTTTAACCAATCAATAGAATTAGCATGAACCTAGAGCCAAAACATTTTAAGCAGGAAAAAAAAGAAAAGAAGAAGAAAAGAAAGCCAGATTTGTAAATCTGCAGAAGGCACGTAAAAGCTAACAGGCTTACAAAATTCTTGCTCTAATTGAGTGTATGCACAAATGTACTGAATTCACAGTTAGTGAGGAAGAAACCCGAGGAATGGGGTCCATTACCTAGAACATTAACAGTACTAACAAGGGCAGTAGTCAGTGTTGGAGTGTGTTCTCTGTGTGTGCACTGTGCAAGGTGCTTTACATACAGTACTTCCTTTAATTGCCACAACTCATGAGGGAAGCATTATGATCTTTCTAGCAGCCCACAGTTATGGATGGACATAGCTGATTTTCAGAGGCATGTCTCTTTTCAAAGCCTGTGTTCTCACTGCTTGGAGATGTTGCCACAGAATTTCCCTAACCCCATTATTTTTGTTCCTCTCCATCTCTGGCTCAATTCATGCATGCATACATTTTATACCAAAATAGTTATAGAGTTCTTACCATACACTATGTCCTGTGCCAAAATGCCCTTAATATAGCAGGGAATTTGATGGTGATGTTTCTGCCATTCATGGAACTTGATCAGAGGAAACCAAGAATTACAGTCTCCTGATAATCACCATCAAACAGCATTTATTAAATACCCCCAAAGTGTCAGACCTGCGTCTAGGCACTGTCTGTGCAGTCTGATTTTTGCAGCAGTGCTTTACTGGGGTGTCATCAGCTCTACTTCATAAGTAAGGAAACTGGGGTTCGGATGCATTGGACAGTTGGTTCAAGTTTCAGTCAGTGTGCAGGGTCTGCTCTGGGATTCTAGCCTCAGCCTGCAGGAGCTCCACTGCCTCATTACCACATCAGACCGCTTTATTCCCATGCCCCTCAGTTCTTCAATCGATTTCACACCAGAAATACAATTCTCAGTGCCACCATCTTCTGCATTTTTGTCACTGCCACGTTGCTACTCTGCATCTGAGTCACGTCAAAATAATGTGGTAATATTGTTTCTAATGGCCCCTACCCTCACCTCCCCCCAGAAACACACACATACGTACACACGCACACTTGTGTGTGTTCACACCCCCCCCACACACACACCCCTTGCCCATAGGGGCATGCATTAAACAAACTAATATTCAACATGTTAATTAAGCAGTTTCCAGAAAAGTCAGACTCTAGCTTTTTGCTTTTCAAGGCACGTATATGCAAATGCAGAGCAATTTTCAACTGCAACGACATTAGCCATGATGCCTCTAAATCAGTCTTCTTTTTAGGATGCCTCATAATCTTGGGTGATGTGATGCAACTTAGACACATCTTTCCAAATCATTTCAATCACTCCTATAAATGTGTCATAACCATATGCTAGCTCTGGCAAAGTGATAAATCTTCCCTCTACTGTAAACTATATGCTCAGACTTGTAGGAGTATCTGTTTAAGGAATATATGGGCTATAAGAAGCAGCTAGCTCTCTCTTTATATATACTGTGAATTCTTTGAAGAGCATTAAAATATTTCAATGTAAGGTATCTTAATTAAACAAGTATTGCAGATACTGTAGGGTCCCTATCTCAGAGCGAGATTGGTGGACATCCTTCTCAGGGGTTAACACAGTCACCCTGGTGCATGACATAAGACAAGTTACTCAATTTCTCTGTAAGTCCAAATTTACTTTTCTAAGAGTGGGTATGATATCTTTAGTGACTAAAACCTGACCAAAAATTCTATGACATACTTCCCATCAACAGGTTGAATCTATGTCCCCTCTCTTTGAAATGGGTGGGCTTGTGACTGCTTGACCAATTGAATCCAATGAGGTGACATGATGTGACTTCCAAGGCTAGGTCATAAGGGTCATGCAGCTGCCATCTTGCTCATAGGAACATTTGCTTTTGGAGCTCTGTGCCTCCATGTAAGAAGTCTTTTTTTAAAAATGTTTATTTATTTTTGAGAGACAGAGCATGAGTGGAGGAAGGGCAGAGAGAGAGGGAGACACAGAATCCAAAGTAGGCTCTAGGCTCTGGGCTGTCAGCACAGTGCCTGACACAGGGCTCGAACCCATGAGCCATGAGATCATGACCTGAGCTGAAGTCGGACACTTAACTGACTGAGCCACCCAGGTGCCCTTCCATATAAGAAATCTTAATACCCTGAGTTACCAAGTACTGTGGTTGATGGTGTCAGATGAGCCCAGCCTTCCAGCCATCTCCACCAAGGTGCTAGACATGGAAGTGAGGCCATCTTGGGCCCTTCAGACCAGTCCATCTGTCAGCCAGATACTACTGAGTGACTTTCATTGACATCACACAGAAGTTTCACCCAGCTAAGTTCTGCCCGAATTTCTGACCCACAAAATCATGAAGTATAATAATTGTTGGTTTAAGCCACCCTATTTGGATAAGTAAATCACTATCTCATCCATTGTGAAGTTTATTGTAAGACTCTTAGCTCAGGGCCTGACTTCTAGTAAGTACTCAGTAAATGTTAGCTATTATTTCTATTTATTGAGCATCTTTTGTGATGACAAAACTGCAGAGAGTGTTTTGAGGCATAGACAAGCAAAGGCATACTCTGCAGTGACGTGGCAGTGAAAATGGATACATGTGAAAAGATAATGTATGTATCATTAGAATAGTAAAGGTTATAATTGCCAGAGGAGTTCCAAGAAAGGAGAAAGAGCCACTGCAAAGAAAGTGGTTCTGAAAGAGCCACTGCAAAGAAAGTGGTTCTTGCGCTGAAACTGAGGTCTCATCTTCAGGGGGAGAGGAAGGGAATATTTGCCAACCTAGACACTGTAAGATAGTTTATCTGATTTGGGGGAGGTGATTGTATTTGAATTCCCATTTTATAGATTAAAAGACGAGAGAGGTGATGCATATGTTTTGATCACCTTCTATGATGCAGAGGACAGCTGGGGCCAATAGCAGTTCATTAAGGGGAGAGGGACGCCTCACACTATGCAAGGCTCCACAGGTTTGTGCTCAGGAGCAGAGTGAACAACCAGGAGCTGTGGGAGGTAGGGTTTACGTAATCAGGAGTGGGCCCTCGTTCCCAAGGGAGGATGTGACTTCCCTGATTTGAATAATTCCAAGGGCTTGCAGGGAACTGAAAGCCACTACTCAGGGATAAGCCAGAACTGTGCCTGTTCCTTTTGATAAGGAGGATGGATGACCTTACGTGCTGTATTGCTGTCTGTGAACCAAATAGCCAAGGCTATTTGAGGCCCTCCTGATTTTACCAGATACATACATTTTAAAAGCAGCATGTGATACTGAGGCATAATTTTCAGCCTTATACCACAATATAGCCTGCTTAGGATGCCAAAGCCAATGAGAAGTGGAGCTTGGATTTGAACTCAAGTGTGTCTGGCCCCGAGTCTGGTCATCTGGCTCAAAGTCCATGCACCGGATGCAAATGAAGGAGAGGGCAAGTATATGAATACCACTGAGTGAGTGCTACTTCTTTTTATGGAATCATTCTCTCTTTCATTGAATTTAATCTAATTACAAGGCACCCAATACCCTAAGAATGCTCATGGGTATTATACTATAGTTATCAATGATGTCACCATTGGTGGGAGAGTGCACAGGTAAAGGGTACACAGGACTACTTTTGTAACTTTCTGTGAGTCAATAATTACTTTAAAATAAAAAGTTTTTAAAAATTCTCCTGGGGCCTAAGATTCTACACTGTGGTCCTGGACTTGGAGATATTCATTGTAATCACTGTGGGGCAGCGCAGTTGTGGTTGATCTTACTGTGATCAATCTCACACTTTTCACTTTCTCATCTACTTCATGCCCTCGTGTCCTTCCATATCAGCTTAATTCCAGAGCAATTAGAGAAGTCACTGTCTTGTACACACTCCTGATTCTTGATTCTCTCTGTCCAGTGTCTTTGTAGTCATTGGCTAAACCACAGCCCTGGTTAAATCCAACTCTGCCTCTGCTGTGTTTTTACCTGGAAATCTGGGTCTTGATGGAGAAAAGTTCACATCCAGGTTGACCGGTGTCATTTTAAACTCATGACCTGACCCTCTACTGGTCCCTTAGTGCTACTTGGTACCATACAATGGATGTTTGTGTCCCTCCCAAAATTCATATGTTGAAATGTAACCCTCAGTGTAATGACATTTAAAAGGGACAATCTTTGGGAGGTGATTAGGTCATGAGGGTGAAGCCCTCATGAATGAGATTAGTGCCATTATAAAACAGACCCCACAGAGCTCTCACTTCTTTGGCAGTGAAAAGACTGCTCTCTGCGAACCAGGAAGCAGACCCTCATCAGACACTGAATCTGTTGGCACCTTGCCTTGTACTTTTTTAGCCTCTAGGATTGTGAGAAATAAATTTCTGTTGCTTATTTTGTAATAGCAGCCAACATATTTTGTAATAGCAGCCCAAATGGACTAAGACACCTGGCAATTACTCTTCACTTCCCCACTTTCCTTGATGTCAAATATATACCTTCTCTTCTCCCCTGAAAGCTCCAGCATCTTTTTTCTGACCCCACTCATGGTTTCTTATTTCACTGTTCAGATAGATGCAACCAGAAAAGAACTTCAACAAGCTCCTTGGACAAGCCTTTCACCTACAGATTCTACCTTTCCTTCCACTGGTGTGATGGAGCTTTGCAAGCCAAGTGAGACCCACACTTCTGCTAGTGTGTTAGACTCCATCCCCTCCTACCTAGTCAAGGACAGTGCTTGGCCAATTATCCTCTCTCTTCCAGATCATCAGTTTCCCTCTTAACTAGATTATTCCTGTCCTCATACAAATGTCATTATTTCTTCCATCTAAAGAAGAACTTTCTTTGCCCCATCTTATTCTCTGACTTCCTGCTCCCCTTGCAGTAAAACTCTTTGAAAGGATTTTCCATACATATGAACTCTAAATCTTCCTTAAAGAAAAAAAAAAGTTTATTTATTTATTTTGAGAGAGAGACCAAACATGCACATGCATGAGAGTGGGAGAGGGGCAGAGAGAGAGAGGGAGACAGAGAATACCAAGCAGGCTCTGCACTGTCAGCACAGGAGCCTGATACAGGGCTCCAGCTAATGAACCGTGAGATCATGACCTGAGCTGAAATCAAGAGTCAAATGCTTAACTGAGTGACCATCCAGGTGGCCCTTCCTGTCTGCCTTTCGAATCCAAACCAACCAGGCTTTTGCCCCAAGCACCTCATGTCATGGTCATCAGTGACATCTCATTGCTAAATTCAGGGTCCATTGGCCTATCAGCACCATCTGATAGGCTTAATCAGTCTTTCTTTCTTGCAATACTTTCTCAACTTGGCTTCTAGCACACTATCTCCTGGTTTTCCTTCCATTCCAGTGTCTGCTTCCTTCCTGATCTCATTTGCTGGTTTCTTTCCCTCTACTTCATATGTTAATGATGGAGTGTTCCATATCTTCATTTTTGAACCTCTTCTCTGTCTCTGTCTATACTCACTCCCTTGGTGATCTTAAACAATTTTATGGCTTTAAATACTGTGCATATGCCAGGGCCCTCAAAATTTATAGCTCCAGCTTGAATGTCTCCCCTGTGCTGTAAGTCCAGAATTAAATGTCAAGATTTCCATTTGTCTAATAGGAAGATCAAATGTACCATGTCCAAACTCAAAGATCCCTATTCTTCTCCCAAACCTCATAATTTTACAATTCTCTCCTACCCAGTTGACAGAAACCCCACAAAATGCTCTTTTCCTCACATTTCTCATTAAGTTGGTCAGCAGATATTTTTGGCCCTACATTTAAAAATGTATTCTAATCTGACAGTTTCCCACCACCTCCACTGCCACGACTTTTGTTCAACCCACCATTGTGGATTACTGCTGAAGTCCCTGTGGGGGAAAAATCTTGGGCCCTACCTCATATACTCTCAACTTACCTTTTTACTCCAGCCATTGCTTCCACACCTGGCTGCTTGTAAGTGTAACCTGGTGGTACCTCCCCTCAGAATATCTCTAGCTTTCTCGTCTCTTGCTTTCCCTTAGGGTTTCTTTGCCACCACTGGGTGTGATATCTATGGGAACTTGCTCAGTCACTCTTGCTTTCTATTTTCAAAACTGGAATTAAAGAGAATTACATCTCCATGGGACAACACTTAGCTGGTGGAGAATGAGAGCTGTTGGGAAAAAACTCCCTCCTCCATCTTTTAGGTGGAAAATTCTGAGTGTCAGCTTTGTATGTCTTCAGAGGCTGCCCTGCATGGAACCCCACTTGCTCACAGTGGCTAAGCTTCATAAAGCTCTTAATTGGCTTTATTTCCCTGTTTCCCTCTTCTTAAGTGTCCAGTCCTCTCCTTTGGGGTCACTTTACAGAATAATCTATCTGTGGGCATCCATTGTCTCAAGCTCAGCTTTGGGAGAAACCAGGGCTAAGCTCCCCTCTAGTTGGTCTCCTTCTTCCATTCTTGCTCCACACAGTCTAGCCTCAACTGAACAGCTACGGTGACCCCTTTTAAAACATTGATCCAATTATGACACTTCTTTTTCTTTAAAATTTATAATGGTTTCCCATCTTATGCAGAGTAAACATGGAAAAGTATTATAATACCTTCATAGGCCCTGCTAAATCTGTCCTTCCTGAACGTATCTGACCTAACCCATCTCTTTGTCATCTGCTGGTCACTTCCCTCTGGTGTAAGTGGCCTCTTTGCTGTTTCTTGAACACACTAGACATACTTCTCTTTAAGGGACCTTGAATTTGCTGTGCCATTTTCATTCAGTTACCTGCATGGCTCATTTCCCTCACCTTCTTTAGATCCTTACTCACATGTCACCTTCTCAAGAAGATCTACCCTAACCATTATGTTTAAAATTGAAAACTCTACTTGCCAACATAATAATCTTTTTGCTTGTTTTGTCTTTCTCCATAGCCCTCATGTCGCATTTAACATTTAATATATACGTATTTTAGTATGTTGTTATTTATTTATTTAGCCTATTTCTACAAGGGTGTAAGCTCTAGGAAGGCAGGGATTTTTGCTCATTTTCTTCACTCCTGTATCTTCAGTGCCAAGAATAGTGCCTGGCACATAGGAAGCATTTAATGGATATTTGTTAAATGAATGAATTAATGAATAGTTATCTTTTTGATGTTTCAGGCACCTAGGTAGCTATAAAGATGTCGCATTAAGGACAGTAGACATTTTCCCCTTATCTTCTTTATCTTTTTTTTTTTAATGTTTTTATTTGTTTTTGAGAGAGAGAGAGAGAGAGACAGAGCATGAGTGGAGGAGAGGCTGAGAGAGAGGGGGAGACACAGAATCTGAAACAGGCTCCAGGCTCCGAGCTGTCAGCACAGAGCCGGACGCGAGGCCTGGACCCGTGAACCACGAGATCATGACCTGAGCTGAAGTCAGACGCTCAACGGATTGAGCCACCCAGGTGCCCCATCTTCTTTATCTTTTATTCTGTTTCTAGTGTCTCCCAAATTCAGAAGCCTGAGTAGAGCCAACATACAATAGGAAACTCTATGGAAGGCTCTGATATTTATTAGCTACTTAATGAAGTCTTTTGATATGTCACTCTGAGAGGCAGAACTAAGTAGAAGGAAGAGACATTCATTATAGACATTATTTGATTTGGGGATACCTTCCACTTAGGTAGAAATTCAATTGTGTAAATGAAGTGACAGAAGACGATGAAGATGTCACTGTCCAAATGTCTTGATTACTTTCTTCAGACCAAAACCCACTAGTAGAGATGCATAGGCATTGCAGTTTCTGCTAAAATGTAATACCTAGGAGATATAACAAGCAATTAAGAGTTATTTCCATGTGATTGTAAATTTTTTCTAATAATATTTCTACGCGAGTATTTGCCACATTCATTTTATTTCATTAGTTAATACATTTCATTTTATTCATTTCATTAATCTTCCATGGCTAATTCAAATACCATTGAAAAAGAAAATTCACACCAAGCTTCCCCTCAAAATCTTACTCCTTCTTATTTAATTACTATTATTGTGTTTTAGCAAGCTATTGCTGCAAACAAAACTAAGATTTTTATGGTGTAATTTTTTGAACCTAGGGCAACTGTAAATCTCAATTAGATTGTAACAAACTCATTTGTATTTATAATTAAATTTGAAAATTAGACCCAGTAATTTGGGTCTGATTCATTTGAGATATATTTATTTATGGTATTTATAATACCTAGAACATATTGGCCATTCTTCATTAGAACCTCTGTCAGTATCATTTTCCATTGATTGAGGACTTGATTTCAGCTTGTTTTACCAATCTAGACCCACTTTGCAGTGTATTCAAAACAACTTTATGTTATATGGGTTACAGGTAGCAAATGAAAAGCAGGCATGAGTTAATGCTTTTAGCTTGGGATACAGAATATTTTGGAACATAAGTTATCTTTAAGTGTGGTTATAATGGTATCTTAATGTATAAAGACAGTCTAACAAATGCTAACTTTTCTTAGAGAAGGTAGCATGTAACAGTAACATCATAAAAATATGCTATATATGTGTTCCCACAATTCTAAAGATTACATTAACTTCAGAATTTCTACATAAAAACAATAAAAGCATTATTTTGGACTCAGGTCTTGCCCACTAAGGAGCAGGAAGCTCATGCCCAGATCTTTCCCCTCTGGAGACTTTATGAGTTTTTCACATGTTCTCTGAACACTCTTTCTAGACAGAGAATAGTACAAGAATTGAGGGAAGGAGGGGGAGAGGAGAATACATTCCTAGAAATGAGAACATTTACTGTCACTGCTGACATCACTATTTATGATATTTACATCACTATGCATGTAAACATGCAGTGTCTTAGTAATACAATTCCTGTTATCAACACCTATCTTACTTCTCCTCTGCTTCCCAATAACCCATGGGTTACTTTTCAGCTTTCTTTTAAAACGACATCATCCCAGGAGCGCCTGGGTGGCTCAGTTGGTTGAGTGTTCGACTTCGTCTCAGGTCATGATCTCACAGTTTGTGGGTTCAAGCCCTGTGTCGGGCTCTGTGCTGACAGCTCAGAGCCTGGAGCCTGTTTTGGATTCTGTGTCTCCCTCTCTCTCTCTGCCCCACCCCAACTTGTGCTCTGTCTCTCTGTTCCTCAAAAATAAATTAAAACGTTATAAAAAAATTTAAAAAAATAAATAAAAGGACATCATCCTACTCTATATTTTGGGTCAGGCATTGGTAGGACAGCTAGTGAAAGGTGGAATTGGGTAGAAACTAGGAGCAGACAGGCAGGGGCCAGGTTGTAAGAGGGCAAGTATAAACTGGTGGAGAAAAGTCAAGTAAAGTGAAGGCCTTAGAGACAAAAAGGTTCAAACAGCAACAGGTTGTCCTGAATACACAGAGGCTCAGCCTGCCCAAGGTGACACTTGAGAAGTAGGTGGAGATTGTGATGTGCATGTCTTTCTGACCCCTGTTTCCTATCCTCTCTGGGACCATGCTCTTGAAACTCTCCTCTTTTCCTTTGAGAATCTGTGTCCTTTCCAGGCCTGCAGTGTTCACACTGCTTCCCAGAGAGTTGGGCTGTCCTGGTCCCTTTTTCCCCTACAGAACTTTCCAGCTCAGGGTTCTAAACTTTCTTCAGAGATTTGTTCTAGGTGATTTGGTAACAAAATTGCCTAGGGATTTGGTCACCAAATATATACCAAGGGATCAGTAGGTGCTACAGCGTACGTCACCTTTTCCAAGCTAATTCTATGAAACTTCTATTGACTCAATGAAAAGAAATAGGAATTTCAGACAGATCAGAAAGGAGACAATTTGGGTGAATAATTTGGTCCTTGATGTCTCCAGAATTCTACCTCATAAGAGGTCTTTCTAAAGTGTTCAGCATTCAGAGAAGAGATTTACCTCAGAATCATAGGATTTTATAGCTAAAGAGGGATTTTTTCTGTCAGTATTTTCTAATCTCCTAATCACTTCCCGTGCACATCTCCACAGCAGGTGCTCACATAATGTTTGTTAATAAACAACAGTAACAGAGAAGGAAAGATTTCTGTTTTATAATGACCTCTGGTGTCAGTATTTGTGACATGCACAGAATAGTTGAAAAAATCCATAATTGAAATATGAAGGCAACTCTTTCAGTGTTCTGGAACTGAATTGTTTTAAGATCTTGGCACTTGGGCTGGTCGGTTTAATTCTAATTTGGTTGCTGTAGGTACAGCGTTTTTACAGAAGGCTCTATCGATGAATGGCAGTGGCAGATCAGCTACTGAAGGGATTTTAAGGCTGCTGGAAAAGCCCTCTGCCATCTGCTCCCTAAAATGCTTTCCATGCTTTCTGTTGCCTGAAATTCCATAAATGGAGCCCCAGATTTTCCCTTATGTTTCCTTTCCCTGTGAAAATAAAATAACAGTATAGATTCACCTGGGGAGATGCTAGAAAAATCTCTATGCTTGGGTCCAACCCCAGAGTGTCTTCTCTTACTGGTCTGGACTAAGGCCCAGGTACCAGGTATTGGTATTTTTTAAAAGTCCTTGGGTAATTTTAATGTGCAGCCAGTGTTGATCAACACTATGTCTGTGGGACACGAAGATGTGCTCATTTGCACCTGAAAAGCTGAGTATGGGCATTTTGTTTTTGTTTTAGATCCAATATCTTCCTGCAAACCAGGTTACTAGAAGGGAGAAGGGTTGTAAAGAAAGAGAAATCTGGATGCTAAAGGAAACTGAGCTGTCAAACCAAAGAGAGACTCGGAGTGGAAGACATGGGGATTCCAAAAACAAGCTCAGTCCATTTCACAGTACTTGAAGGCCAGGCTTGTTAGTATTAATGACAAACAGCGAAGAAATGCCAAGTAAAAGGATCCCATCCCTTCCCTTTCCTCCCCTCCCAGCCCTCCCCTCCCCACCTCTCCCCTCTGCCCACGCTTTCCTCTGGCATTCAAGGAGCCATCCATGCACACATACTGATCTGGAGGCAGCACAGGGAGTTTTAAGATGCTGTTACCACTGTCGCTGCCGTTCTGCAAACCTATCAGGGAGATGCATCATCTCTCTTTTGATTTGAAGTTTCAGATTAATGGGCCTGAAAATGGAATTAGCTCAGTGACTGTTCAAAGATCCATGGTGAAATGAAAACAAGCCAGAATAGAAACAACCTGTGGCTAGTTGCTGCAGAAGCTTTTCAGCTTGGAGTTCTCAGGGTTAAAGTGAATCCAAAATGGTAATAGAATGTGGACAGATCAAAGTTGGGGCTACAGCTAAAAATTAAAAAATATTCTCAAGTATCAAAATGTCATAGAGTGAGCAACCAATACCTAGATATCTTTCTTCCCAGCTGTAAATCCTTTCTTTTCTTTGCTTAGATACTCCTCAAGTTTTCAAAGCAACAAGAGTGGTCAAAGAAAATACATTAATTGAGGGACACCTGGGTGGCTCAGTGGGTTAAGCATTTGACTCCTGATATCAACTCAGGTCATGATCTGGTTCCTGAGATCAAGCTCCCCAGGGGGCTCTGTGCTGACAGCACAGAGCTTGCTTGGGGTTCTGTCTCTCTCTCTCTCTCTCTCTGCCCCTCTTCCCTCTCTCTGCCCTCCTTTGCCCCTCCCCCTGCATGTGTATGCTCTCTGTCTCTCTCAAAATAAATCAATAAACATTAAAAAAAAGAAAATAAATTAATTGAAGGTGGGACAAAAGTAGTCTTTGTAAGGCGTTAGCTTATGCTTTTAAATTGCTTGAGGTCCTAGAAATTAAGTTGTCTCCCTGACTTTGCTCTGGAATGGGTCCCTCCAGGGGTGGATTTCTCTTCAGCAAAGCTAACACACCCGTCTCACCTACACTAGCTCCATCTGGGGCCCTAGCAATGAGTTCTAATGGTCATATGTTTTGTAACATTTGAAAAACATAAGCTATTTTAGCAGCAATCAGCTGGGACTACTTGCTCCCCTCCAGATTTTCCTTTGACACGCTTCCTCTCCTGGTCTGTGGTGTCAAAGTAACTGCATGCATTTTGGGGGGATCTGACTAGGGGATTTATGAGATACTTTGCATAATTTTCTGTCACTTCAGATTATACCTGCGTGATTGTTCATCATCCTGGTGAACACATAAGCATCTTGACCTAAAACCGTAGTATCATGATATAAACCAGCTCCGGAAACATGTAGGAAAAGGGGTGAAATGAAGCTTGGAATATATGGAGCCAGAAACTAGTCTATGGAAAATTCTCCCAACTGTCAGTCGGATGTATAAAATTGTAAGTGGAGGACTCCGTTCACAGTGACACCTAATTAAAGCAGAAGTTCTTTCTAGTCAATTAAACTCCATCTTTTTTTTTTTGATGAGAATTACATGAAATAGAATTTATCAAAAATTCCTGTGTTTATGGGACCTAAATCTATAGCAGTAGGACAGACTAGTGAAATTCTGTATTTTGCATGTTCCAGCACATCAGATGGTCCCTTGGCATATCTAGTATGTTTTACTTTAGTGAGGTTTGTCAGCTCCAAACTAAATGGCAGGTAAAATTGCCTTCAATAAAGTAGAACAATCAGCCATGATCAAGGAAAGACTGATTTATTGTCTAATCTCTGTATTTGGGTAATGTTTTAAAGTTGTTGGGTGAAGAGGTGATCAAGGAGTATGCAGCAAAAAAAAAAATGTAGGAAAAGGTAGTGTAGAGGTATTTCTGGAAAATGATTAATAAATATGTTATATTATTTTTCAGGGTTTGATAATGTTTTCATTTTTAGTCAGTTTTAAAAAAATTCTAACTTGCTGTGACTTCTTTGATTCCAACCAGGTAGCCCTTTTATACCTAACCTTATATTCTCAATTTTGTATTCTTTTCTTAAAGAAGGAGCTTCCAAATTGTCTAAGCGTCAGGCTGGACAAAACCCAGACCCACCCCTCTCTCTCTGTGGCAGCAATTTTCATGTAGTTGGACAAACCATTAAGTATGAGTATAGAAGGGAATTTTGGCCCCTGAGCTGATACCTCTCCACTTGGTCAAGAGTCAGAGCTGGGTTCTCTTCTGGACTCCACCATTTATTGGTTGGGTGGTCAGACCCACATCTCTGAGGGAGGGAAAAGGGGAGAGAAATGCTATTTAGACAGCATCCAGTAATAAAATGCCAGGATCCTACTAGTGCTTTTTTATTTATACATTATCCCACTTAATCTTCACAACTGGTTTATGAGAGTGGAGGAAGCTAAGACAAATAGAAAGATGAAGAGCCTACCTAAGTGAGAGCGCTGGAATTGGAACATATAACTGTCTGACTTTATGGACTGTGATTTGTGCCCTGACTTACAGATTTGAGACTCTAAGCTTCCTCAGCTATAAAGTGAGGATAATTAGGTCTTATTTACCTGCTTCTCAGGGTTGTGTCAGCTGTCAGTTGAGTGAGCCTCTGAGAAAGGACTTTAGACATTATCCTATAAGTATGAAATAACATTATTGTCTGAGGATCTGAATGCAGGTCGTATGATTTGGGGTATTCTATTATTTCACAGCTCTGAGATAATGCAGCAAGTGGGGTTACTTAAATATGTTTCACAGGTAGTGGCATGGTAGGTGTTCTGTGCTGACTGGAGTTAGTTGTTTCCTGCTTGGACCCCAATAGGGAAGTGTCTCATCTTACAAGTTCTTGATTCCACATCAGGGCAGAGAACAGAAATGTAGAATGATAATCACAATAGTAAAAAGAGATAAAAGGCTTAGAGCTGAGTTTGGAGGGAAAAACAAAAGGCACTGAATATACAGTATATTGGAGGAAGTCATCATCCAACAAAAGTACTTGCTAAAGATTTGGTCATTTCCATGAACCTTGTACATTTGTAGAGTCTCAGAATTAATATGCTAACTAATATGTTAATAATAACAGGCTCAAATAACAAGGTTACTACCAGAATTTTCAAGAAGATAAATCCAAATTGGACCAAAACAGAGTCTATACTCCTGATGGGCTGGGTAAGGAAGATGTATTCCTTACTGAGAAGGAACTTTTGGTTAACCTCAGGATGATGTTGCTGAATTGTTTAGAGAAAGCTGTGTATGTTAATGTTCAAGTTCAGTGTATCTTGCTATGTACCATTTCAAATAGAGTTCAAAGTATCTATTGAGCAGTTCTCAGTGAAACCATTGTTTTTCTTCAAACAGTATGAATTTAAAAATTATTCTAAGTATTTTCATAGATAGGTGCTTGAACCAGGTAGATCATGCCCACTTATTGTAGTGAAGATCTGGCTTCTGGAAAAGGTAGAACAGGGTCAGAAGAACTGCTTCATGAGGTGTTTTACTGAATGTGCTGTGTGACGGGGCAGACTGATAGGCAGATTCCTTGATACCTTTTTGATAGAAATTTTAAAAATATATTTTAAAACTTTTATGTAGTGGAGATGGTGAGAAAAATTTTTTCTAAGAAGTTATGTGGACATAGTCATGTGTTCATTCATTAATTCCAACCAAAATATTTGTCAAGCTATTTCCTATTTTATCTGCTTCTTATCCTTCCATTTCCCTTTTATAATTTTCTAACTTGTAGACATTATAAGTTGGAGGGAAGAACAAAAGGCAAAACAAAACTTGTAGAGTTCTAAGACAACTTCTTAGAAGACATAATGCAGGTTTCCAATTTAGTTAACTACATTATTCATTCTCCAGAAGCAGACCTTTGACTTTATTTAGTTTTAAAAGCTCAGCTCACTTTGCTGGCATCTAACTCACTAAAATTATATATGGGTAGGGAAAAATTACTCAAAAGACAAAGTAATGCTGTAAAGGGTGTTTTTAACTTTGACTTGATTCTATCTACTTTAATGGGAGTGAGACCAATTTATACTGTGTGAATTTATCCCGGGAATGCTATCTCATGCATTAGAAATCAGCATCCCAGGTAACCTCCTGGTTAGTCTGCCCATTAATTGGGCTCCAGATACAAGTCACTTATTTTATTTTTTCTTTCCTCTTCTAAATTATATTTTGCTTCGTTCTTATTTTTAATCTCTGCTTACATTTTGCTGGTTTATTGTGTGTGTTCTGCTGTGAATCATATTAAATCTTTTGTGGAAAGTGATAAGGCATAAAACAAATAATATTGGCTGGTTTCAATCTGTCTTGTCTCTTCGATCTTCCAGATGTCTTGGTAACATCTTTACCATCTGCCTCAGAGTTATCAGAATTCTGATGATATGGTGACCTGCCATGTCCCTATTGCCCTGATACTCACTTTCAATTCTAATCTAAATACCAGCTATCTTTTCATAGAGAAACAGGTGCTTGGACTGAAGGATGTATGTGAAAACTTTGACCCTGACATAGTCTGGAAGTTTAGGATGATTCTGTCTTGGCCTGAAAGTTGATCTGGGCTGAGAATTTGAACTCTTTTTCCTGAAGAGAGATTATACCTTAAGATCTGTGTAATCCGAAGAGGAAAACCTTGCTAGCCTATACATGGCATTGTGTATAGGCTTCAGATTGTGAAGGCTTCAGAGGGGTCCTGTGAAGGCAGAGTGAGGACTCTGCCTAAGAGAGCACCAGTCAAGCTTCTGCTGGATGGTTATAATGGGGACTGAAGAGTTTCCAGTTTTCACATCCCTGTCTGTGAACAGCAGTACTTTCTGCCACTTGTTGGGTTTTAGTCACTCCCAGGTACCCTATTATCTTGGTATGTAAATAGACTTATGTGTATGCAAAGGAAATAATCACAATCTAAGGGGACGCAGCAGTGTCTCTGAGTTAAAACAGAGGATAGGGGGAGAGAGAAAGGAACAGTGAGGGGGAGAAGGGACAAGGGGAGAAAGAAAGAAAGAAAGAAAGAAAGAAAGAAAGAAAGAAAGAAAGAAGAAAGAGAAAGGGAAGGGAAGGAAAGGAAGAAAAGAAAGGAAAAAAGGAAAGAAAAGAAAAAGGAAAGGAAAGGAAAGAAAAAAAGGAAGGAAGAAGAAAGAGGAGGGGGAGGGAAGAGAGAATTAAGGAAAGAGAAGAGAGATTCAAAATTCAAGATTCTATTATTGCTTTATAAAGACTTCCTGAAACTTAAAAATCTGATAAATTTAAAATTTAAAAACTGAGTGGATGAGTTAAGGAGAGATTAGTCATCATAGAGATTAGCCTGGAGGGTCAAGTGGAAGACACATTTCAAAACAGCAAAAAACCCAAAGAGAATGAAATCTTGAGGAAAAAGCTAGGAGACTTGGAGCACAGCATCAGAAATTGTAAAATGTGGAGAGTTAAGGATTCTACAAAGGAGAAAAGGGAATAGGTAGAAGGAAACATATTACTCAAAATAACAATTGGGAAAATAACACTGGGTGGAAAAAAAGACTTGTATATTCACACTGAAAATGCCCAGGCGAGATCGATTTCTGTAGCCGAGGACTGGATGTGAGCAGGAGAGAGAGAAAACAGGCCGGTGGTACTGGCTTTTCATTCTGCTCCCAGTCATACCCCTTTGGGAAGTCCATAGTGCTTTTATTGTGTACTGGAGGAACCTTGATATTTCCTGATAATGCCATCGTGGCCACACCTTAAATTTCTCACATGACATGTGAACCCTTGTTTCATTGGCTTCCACATCAACTGTCATTATCTGATGGGTGAAAAAGTTGTGGATAAGCACACCTGCCATGTAAGGGAGTGGTTCTTGTTATGTGAGTTATTTTGAGCTGGTCTGCACCCAGGTAGGTTCAGACGTACAAAATTGGCCTGAAAACTGGATTTGGGGTTGGGAAATGAAGAGAGTATATTTCTCTGCAATTAGGAAGAATTTGGCAAATCAGAAATAATCTGGAAAGGAGGAATGAGACTGCATGTAGCTGGGGTTTGGTGTAGTGTAAATTATCCGATGAAAACTCCCACAAGGAATTGATCCAAAAACAATAATAAAGAAAGGCATCTAATATCTAATGCTCTTGAAATTGTATTTCTGTGCCATAAACTTTTCATGGTTCTTCCCCTCATTTATATTCAGTTAAATCTACGATTAGGAATACCACTCTATGTATTTGAAGCAGAAAGAGGTTTACTACACAAAAATAGGTGTTTACATAATAATTGGAGAGGTTAAAGGAAGAGGTCTAGGTTGGGTTTCCAGAAACGTCTTTAGGAAGATTGGATCACTGTCCCACTAGGTGACTAATGTCTCTAAAGCCTCCGTGGCAGTCTTGCAGGAAGCAGGGAGCCTCTACTCTCAGAGAGCCTGCCTCTCAGCCCATGGAGCTGGACAGTGGTGGCCACTGGAATGCTGATGATGGAAGATCTTATATTTCCATGTCCTTTTTTGACAGCAGCCATAGCCAAGAGTTGCAAGAATATGGTGTTCACTGTATTTCTGCCTTAGGAATTTTATGAAAAGGCATCTGTTTAGCACAACCTAATTTACTAGCTATAACACCTAGAAGATATTTGGTGTATAAGAGAGACCATCCATACGATGAAGCCAACGACTGATTTCATAGGGCCAATGAAGTAGAGACAGAGAGATCATTAGTATTAGATACATGAGTGCATTAGATGGTGGGGGGCAGGAAAATAATTCATAAACAGGAAATCGGGGGGAAGAAGGATCTGGGAAACAGAATGATCATAATGCCACAATCTAGGTTACAACTGTCTTTGGGTAATTTTGATTATCTTAAGGTGCCTTAGGATGAGTTAGGATCACGGAATAACTATACCCCCTCCTATATCCCAACACATGGCAAACGTTAAGAAACTACAATGACCAGGGCACCTGAGTGGCTCACTTGGTTAAGTGTCCAATTCTTGATATTGCCCCAGGTCATGTGTTGGGCTCTGTGCTGACAGTGCAGATCCTGCTTGGCATTCTCTCTCTCTCCCTCTCTCTCTGCCCCCCCCCCCCCCCCCGGCTCTCTCTCTTTCTCCCACTCTCAAAATAAATAAACATTAAACAAATTAAAAAAGAATATACAGTGACCTGCTATTCCAGATGCCTTGGCATGTTCAATTAAATCTTTAGAAATTCAGTTTACTAATTTACTGGAGTTGTCACTAAGAGAGAATTGAAAACTGTTTGCTATCCTGCTTGTCAATACTTATGAGACAAACTTAAATAGTCTAACCTGCTGCAGTATCACAGAGCTGTTATTGTTTGAAACTTGATGACCAAAATCAGGTGGGCCACACACAAAGCTACCAGCCATAAATATTATTTCCTACTTATAGAATTTATTAGAAGGTGGTGGCTATGTATGGCGAGAGTTAGAAAATAGCAAGTAAACAATAGAGGATCCCAGGCAGGGGAGGCTGGGCATAAACCTGCCTGTGCTTCAGAGTGGCTGGTGGTCTAGTCCATCAGGCAGAATCATCTGCCAGAATTAGCAGAACCATTAGCTCCACTGAAGTAACTTACCTTCATACTTCTACCTATTGTTCCATATTGTTGATGGTCTTAAGAAACTTGTTCTCATCTTATGAAAAAAGGCACAGAGAAAGAAAATATAAGTATAATGATGATGTGCTAGAAAGTTTCCTATGTAACATCCGTATGTGTTTATGTGTGCTCTGAGTTGAATTATGTTACTTCAAAAGTCGTGTATCCTACCCTGCAGTAACTGAGAACATGACCTGATATGGAAATTGGGTCATTACAGATGTATTTACTTAAGATAAGGTCATCGGGGTAGGCCCTGATCTAGTATGAGTGTCGTCTTTATAAAAAATGGGAACTACATACACAGATACACAGCGGGGGCATCACGTGATGATAGAGGCAGAAGGTGGGATAGTACTTATACAAGTCAAGGAATGCCAGAGATTGCTAGCAAACCACCAGAAGCTGGAGGCATAGAATGGATTCTTTCACAGCCCCCAGAAAGAAGCAACTCTGCTGACACCTTAATGATGGACTTCCAGCCTCCAGAACTGTTGGGACAATGTGTGTTGTTTATGCCATTAGATTTGTGGTACTTTGTTATGGCAGTTTTAGCAAATGAATACAAAGTATAAAATTCTAAAAAGCATATAAAGAATATTAATTGATAAAGTAAAAATTAAGAAAAGTGAACATAATGACATGTATACTATGCGCACACTCTGGGACCAATTAGGTATCACCTTTCCAATGGTGGGTCTTGGGCCACAAATTTCAATATGGCTGAACCAGCTGTAAGAAAATTCTATACTGTCATAAATCAATGAAGAATTTTAAAAAGGAGGAGGGCATTTGTGATGAGCACTGAGTGTTATATGTAAGTGATGAGTCAGGATATACTACATTGTATGTTGACTAACATGAATTTAAATAAAATCTTGGAAGAAAAAAAAGAATTAAAAAAAGGTATTTAATTCCATAGGAGTGATATGATTAGAAATGGAACACTTGGAAGCAATCTTTACCCAAAGATCATGAATCAGTAAAGGAAGATGAGTCAGAAGTAGAAGGTTAATGTCATTTCAAAAACTATATGTAGACATATGGCTTCATTTCTGACCTAAAATGTCCCCTGTGGTATCCTAATAAAAAAGATAACCAACTTTCGAGGACTGTCTAGGATGAAAATTATCCGGGCTTTTGACATTTAGATTTTCAAATGAAATTGCGTCTGCTTTAACTGTATATCAAAAGCAGGCTGGTAAATAGATCAACAGGTACATACAGCCCGGTGGTGTCTGCCCTAGAAGAAATATAAAGAGGCCACATCACTAATTTCTCCTCCAGGAGAACAGTTTATAACCATCTTGTACACAACACCTGTTGTATTTTGGAGCAAATCTGGAGTGCTTGGTCCTCAAAATAGGGGAATGCATTTTTATTAATTTGTAAAGCTCTAGCAGTTAGACTGAAAAGTTTCTTTAAACTTTTTTTTCTTCTAGAGCCCCCACATTTCTATTTTCTGAGAATGTTTTTTCTACCAGTGTGCATACTTTGTAAGAAATAGGCAATTTCAGGGGCGCCTGGGTGGCGCAGTCGGTTAAGCGTCCGACTTCAGCCAGGCCACGATCTCGCGGTCCGTGAGTTCGAGCCCCGCGTCGGGCTCTGGGCTGATGGCTCGGAGCCTGGAGCCTGTTTCCGATTCTGTGTCTCCCTCTCTCTCTGCCCCTCCCCCATTCATGCTCTGTC
Organism: Panthera uncia; assembly: GCF_023721935.1. Taxonomy (NCBI): domain Eukaryota; kingdom Metazoa; phylum Chordata; class Mammalia; order Carnivora; family Felidae; genus Panthera; species Panthera uncia. Next base: position 35,099,286 of record NC_064811.1, read on the forward strand.
TCTCTCTGTCCCAAAAATAAATAAAAAACGTTGAAAAAAAATTAAAAAAAAAAAAGAAATAGGCAATTTCAGAAATGAGAAAATATTTTAACTTTCCATATCACATAGGAAAATTATGATTAGGTTTTTCTCCCTTAGGGAGAATTTATGTGCTGTCAAAAATTACCATTTCAATGCATTCAATGAAGGCTTAAGTCTAGTCGGAAAGGAAATACTACAGGACAACATGAGAATTATTTTGCCATCAGTCCAAGAAAGAACCAAGAACTTCTTGGCGTTAATTTGAACTGGGACTCAAACAATGTTTTGAAAGTTATTTAAGTATTTGTATGAAATTAGCTAGTAGTAGCTATCATTTATGGAATGCTAACCATGTGCCAAGCTCTTTATTAGTGCCTTATATACTTATACATACAGCATATTTATGAGGACCAAAATCCTGTATGTGAAAAAAGTAGGGAAACTTGAAAGTTGCTGAACTGGATGGAGCTCAAACCCAGGGCTAGAGTTCCCTGTCCATCGAAACACAAACCACAGGCTATGTTCACATATTTGAATGTCCTAACTCACTAATACATATTAAGAAGCCTCAAAAGGTTTTTATCAATTAAAAAATTAATTAATAATGGCCAGCACTGAGAACTGGAATGCTCTGCTTTGGAATGTAAACGAGTTTAGTATAGTTGAGGTGGGTGGGGTGCTCAGTTCAATACCCTAAGAGTTAATCACCCTGCAGGCATACTTATTTAGATGTGTTGGTTTGAAATCTCAGGAGTTCCCCCGATGAAATCTGAAACTGGTCCCTGTACATGGAGGACAAAGAAAGACCGAAGAAGGAGGCCATTCCAGATTTGTAGGTAACAGGTTTAATAAGCAAGGGGATGTACATACAAGGCTTGTCTTGGACAGCTGCAAGTCTAGTAGTTTTCTGCATGTGCCCTCCAGAATCCTTGAAATTTATTTAGTGGCCTTAACTGGGTTCAATCACATATGTTATCCAGATGGTCTCAACAGCACCTTCTCTCTCAAGCCTGAGTGCTTTGAAACAGCTCCTACTGTGGGAACGGTGGGCAGACCATACATTCCAAGAATAGGAGAGGAGGTGAGGAGCCTCTAAGTGCCTGGGTCCAGCTTGAGGGTCAACTGGCAGTCCCATTCTCCCAGTGGCCATCTCCGACATATTGTATAATGTGTGCAGTTTATAATAATATTAAATAGTTATTTATTCTATTCCAAGTTATTCAAGTTATTCATCCAAGTTATTGCTTGGATCAGTAGTTCATTACCTATTGCTGAGTAGTATTCCTTTATATGGATGAACCACAATTTTTATATCTATGGACTTGTTGATGGACATTTGGGTTGTTTCCAGTTTAGGGCTTTTACAAATAAAGCTGCTGTAAACATGTATGTATCAGGATTTCTATCTACATATGTTTTTATTTCTTTTTTTAAAATTTATTTTTTCAAATTCAATTCAGGTTAGTTAACATACAGTATAGTATTGGTTTCAGGAGTAGAACCCAGTGATTCATCACTTACATATAACACTCAATGCTCATCCCAACAAGTGCCCTCCCTAATGCCCATAACCCATTTAGCCCCCTACCCACCTCCCCTCCAGCAACCCTCCATTTATTCTCTGTATTTAAGAGTCTATTATGGTTTGCTTCCCTCTCTGTTTTTATCTTATTTTTCCTTTTCCTTCCTTTCCCCTATGTTCATCTGTTTGATTCTTAAATTCCACATAGGTGTGAAATTATATTTGTCTTTCTCTGACTGACTTATTTCCCTTAGCATAATACACTCTAGTTCCATCCATGTTGTTGCAAGTGGCAAAATGTCATTCATTTTGATCGCCGAGTATTATTCCCTTGTACATATATATACCACATCTTCTTTATCCATTCATCAGTTGATGGCCATTTGAGCTTTTCCATGATTTGGTCATTGTTGATAGCGCTGTTATAAACTGGGGTGCATGTGCCCCTTCAAATCAGCATTTTTGTATCCTTTGAATAAATACCTAACAGTGCAATTGTTGGGTTGTAGGGTAGTTCTATTTTTAATTTTTTGAGGAAACTCTGTACTGTTTTCCACAGTGGCTGCACCAGTTTGCGTTCCCACAAGCAGTGCACATCTTCACCAACATGTGGTTTCCTGAGTTGTTAATTTCAGCCATTCTGACAGGTGTGAGGTGGTATCTCATGTGGTTTTGATTTGTATTTCCCTGATGATGAGTGATGTTGAGCATCTTTTCATCTGTCTGTTAGCCATACGGATGTCTTCTTTGGAAAAGTGTTTATTCATGTCTTTTGCCCTCTGCCCATTTCTTCCCTGGATTATTTGTTTTTGGGGTTTGATAAGTTTGAGTTTGGTAAGTTCTTTATAGATTTTGGATACTAACCATTTATCCAATATGTCATTTGCAAATATCTTCTCCCATTCCATTGGTTGCCTTTACTTTTGTTGATTATTTCCTTTGCTGTGCAGAAGTTTTTTATCTTGATGTTCCAAAAGAGAAATGTCAGGAAAACTTCCAGACTCAATCTGTGCAGCCAGCATTACCTTGATTCCAAAACCAGACAAAAGACCTTAGTACAAAGGAGAATTACATCATATCCCTGATGAAACTGGATGCAAAAATTTTCAACAAGATACTAGCAAATTGAATTCAACAGTACATCAAAAGAATTATTCACCCTGATCAAGTGGGATTTATTTCTGGGATGCAGGGCTGTTTTAATATTTGCAAATCAATCAACATGATATACCACATAAATAAAAGAAAGGATAAGAACCATCCTTTGATCCTTTCTATAGATGCAGAAAAAGCATTTAACAAAATACAGCATCCTTTCCTTTTTTTTTGAAAAGGAATTTAACATAGTTATTGTATTGTATTGTATTGTATTGTATTGTATTGTATTTTACATAAAACACCCAGTGTTTTATTTTATATTTTATATACAGCACCCTGTACTCATCCCAACAGGTGCCCTCCTCAATGCCCATCACCAACTTTCTCCTCTCCCCCACCCCCAATCAACCCTCAGTTTGTTCTCAGTATTTAAGAGTCTCTTATGGTTTGCATCCCTCCCTCTCTGTAACATTTTCTCCCCCATCCCCTCTCCCATGGTCTTCTGTTAAGTTTCTCAGGATCCATATACAGAGCATCCTTTCCTGATAAAAACCCTCAAGAAAGTAGTGATAGAAGGAATATACTTGAACATCATAAAGTCCATATATGAAAGACCCACAGCTAATGTCATCCTCAATGGGGAAAAACTGAGAGCTTTCCCCTTAAGGTCAGGAACATGACAGGGATGTCCACTCTTACCACTGTTTTTCAACATAGTACTGGAAGTCCTAGCCTCAGCAATCAGAAAACAAAAAGAAATAAAATGCATACAAATTGCCAAGGAAGAAGTCAAACTTTCACTCTTCACAGATGACATGATACTCTATGTAGAAAAGCCAAAAGATTACACCAAAAAACCGCTAGAACTGATATATGAATTCTGCAAAGTCACAGGATATAAAATCAATGTACAGAAATCGGTTGCATTTCTATACACAAATAATGAAGTGTCAGAAAGAGAAATCAAGGAATTAATCCCATTTATAATTGCACCAAAAAACACAAGATATCTAGGAATCAACCTAACCAAAGGGGTAAAAGATCTATACACGGAAAACCATAGAAAGCTTATGAAAGAAATTGAAGAAGACACACAAAAATGGGAAAACACTCCATGCTCAAGGATTGAAAGAACAAATAGTGTTAAAATGTCAAAACTACCCAAAGCAATCTACACATTCAATGCAATCCCTCTCAAAATAACAGCAGAATTCTTCACAGAGCTAGAACAAACAATTCTAAAATTTGTATGGAACCAGAAAAGACCTCGAATAGCGAAAGTAATGTTGAAAAAGGAAACCAAAGCTAGAGGCATCACAGTTTCGGACTTAAGCAGTATTACAAAGCTATAATCATCAAGACAGTATGGTACTGGCACAAAAATAGACACATAGATCAATGGAACAGAATAGAGAACCCAGAAATAGACCTACAAATGGATGGCCAACTAATTTTTGACAAAGAAGGAAAGAATATCCAATGGAAAAAAGACACTCTCTTCAGCAAATGGTGTTGGGAAAATTGGACAGTGATATGCAGAAGAATGAAACTGGACCACTGTCTTACACTATACACAAAAATAAATTCAAAATAGATGAAAGACCTAAATGTAAGATAGGAAACCATCAAAATCCTCGTGGAGAATACAGGCAGCAACCTCTTTGACCTCGGCTGCAGCAACTTCTTACTAGACATGTCTCCGGAGGCAAGGGAGACAAAAAGCAAAAATAAACTATTGGGATCTCATCAACATATGCTTTTATTTCTTTTGGGGAAATATCTGGGACTGGGAATCCCTGGGTTATATAGTAGCTGTATGTTTAACTTAAGAAACTGTCATACAACTTTGTAAGGTAGTTGTGCTAGTTTAGTTTACATTCCCATTAGCACTGTGTGAGAGTTCCAGTTTTTCCATATTCCCTGAATACTTGGTATGGACAATCTTTTAAATTTTAGACATTCTAATGTGTAGTAGTATCATAGTGTGTTTTTAATTTGAATTTCCCTAATGATGGATTATGTTGGACATCCTTCATATACTTATCTGTGATCAGCAAATCTCTGGAAAACGTTCAAAGCATTTACTGTTTTATTGTTTGTTTTTTTTTTTTCTTATTATGTGCTGATAGTTATTTATATATTTGAATAAAAGGCCTTTCTCAAATATGAAGTCTTCAGGTGTTTTATCTCAGCCCATGATTTTGTCTTCTTTATTCTTTTAACAGTGTCTTTTGGAAAGTAGAAGTTCTTTATTTTGATGAAGTCCAGCTTACTAATTTTTTATTTTATAGATTGTGCTTTTGAGACCTTATCTAAGAAATTGTGACCTAACACAAGGCACAGATTTCCTCATGTTTTGTTTTAGAAATTTCATAGTTTTAGATTTTGCATGTATATCTATGATCCATTTCTGAGTTAATATTTTTCTATGGTGCGAGATATGGATTGAAGTTTATTTTATATGTATATGAATTTTTATTTGTTAAAAGGCTATTCCCTGAATTGTATTTGAAACTTTGTGGAAAAGCAATTAATTATATATATATATATATATTGGTGTTTTTCTGAACTCTATTCTAGCCCAGATAGATCAATTTGCCTATCTGACAACTGATTGACTTGATTGCTGTAGTTTAATGATAAATTTTAAAGTAGGATGGGAAGAACTCTCTCTTTTTTTTAAGGTTATTTTGGCTCTTCTGGTTCCTTTGCATTTCCAAATAAATTTTAGAATTTCTTGTCAACTTCTACAAGGCTGCTGGGATTTTTATTGCAATTGTGTTGAATCTATATATTCATTGTAGAAGAGTGTTCCCTTAACTAGACTGAGGCTTGTGATGGTCCACAGACATGACATATTTCTCCATTCTGTCAAATATTCTTTGATTTCTCTTTTCAGTATTTTATATCTTTCAGTGTTATGACTTGCACATATTTTAACAGCTATACCCCTAAGTAGCTCATATTTTTGTGCTATTATAAATTATATTTTTAACCGGAGTCTTCACCATTTGCTAGTATATACAAATTACAGTTGAGTTTTGAACATTGGTCTTTTATACTGGAACTTTGAAAACTCAACTTTTCAGTTGTTGGAAACTGATAGATAGATTTTCTGCAAGGATAAATTATCAGGGCATCTGCAAATGACTAGGTATATGTATGGGTGGTGGGATTATGAGGGAAATTTGAGATGCCCATCACATTCCTGAGGTGGATTGCTGGATTGACAATGATATAATTAATAGGGATGAGAAATAGAGAATTAATGTGTTTTACAAAAAAAAAAAAATATGATTAAATTTACTGCTGGATACATTGACTTCTTGGTTCCCATAAGAATTCAAATGGAAACGTTTATTAGACAATCCTATCCATGTTTAGGGGAACAGTCAGGAATGAAGATATACATTTGGGAGTCATCACTATAGGTGGTGGCCTGCTTTGTAGGAATATATAATATAACAAGAAACAGAAAAATTGTCAAGGAAAGAACTATGGGGAGCATGAACTTTAATTTAGGATGGAGAGACTTGGATATTTTCATGGGCTGAGGCAAGAAAGAGGAAATTAGTTTAGAGGAGGACTTTTCAATTTCCTTTTCTTTAGCACTTTGTTCTGAGTCGCTAATATCTCTTTGAATCCAAAAGAAAGTATGTTGATTCCTACAGGGAATCATATCTCTGTCTCTGGCTTCTGTCTGGATTCAGGGTTCATGAACATAAATTTGTTTCTCAGCCTGACATTGTGTTTCTGAAATTGCAAATCTGAGAGACAGGTTCTATATGATAGTGAGTTCACCTATATGTCATAATTATTTTAAAAGGGCTTTTATTCAAATAACTTTTTTAAAGTTATAGAACTAATGTATGCATATGTAGAAAATCAGAAAGAAAACAAGAATAATTAGAAAGAAAACAAATATCACATTCCCACTCCCTCAGGGATCACCACGGTTAATACCTTAGTACATATTAGTATTGTACACCTTGTTTTGTAAGCTTCTTTTCTTAGTCAGTGATCTTCATCTTTCCTGTTCAGTAAATTTCTATCTCACTTTAAACCCAGCTTATATTCAAATTTCTATAATTGGCTAAAATGTCCTTTACAGTTGGTTTGTCTAAGTCAAGACCACACATTGCATTTGCTATTATGTCCCTTGGGTTATTTTGATTTGGCAGCATGTTTTTTCTTATGATCTTGATATTTGTACATCAAAATATTAAAGACTTAGTTTTTAATTTATTTTATTTCATTTTTTTCACTTCGTTTCATTTTAAATGTTTGTTGAGAGAGAGAGAGAGAGAGAGTGAGAGAGAGAGAGAGAGCGCATGGGTAGAGAGAGAGGGGACAGAGAAAATCCCAAGCAGGCTCCATGCTGTCAGCACAGAGCCCTATGTGGGGCTTGAACCCATGAACCGTGAAATCATGACCTGAGCGGAAATTAAGAGTCAGATGCTCAGCCGATGGAGCCAGCCAGGCGCCCCCAAGACTTAGTTTTTAAAAAGCAGCCAGCTTATTTTGATAGTTGTTCACTGGAAAATACTGTCATAACAAAAATCAGTAATTAATCTACTCATCAGTTTACTGACATACCAGTCCATACTTTGTCAAGTCAGGCTTATTTATAGAGGATACAGACTATATAGAAGAGCAGTATGTATGATGGAATAATTAGCACTGTCTCTGTGGGCTTGAAATGGCAAGACCTGGTTTCCCTTCTGTTTCTCTTATGATTCCTGTGCGGCCTCCTCTATGCCTCCAGCACTGGCCTTTGTGGTTCCTACTCCACAACTCTTGGTTCTTGTAACATCGTCTCTTAATGTTGTCCCAGACATAGGGCTGGTAGCTGCTTCCTCTGTCTCATGGGTTTTAAATGTGTCCACAAATTCCCTGACATTCTTGCCACCAGGGGGCCGGTGTCCCCTCCCCTTCTGTCTAGACCAAACTTAACTAACCCACAGAATATGGCAGAAGTGACAGTGGTGTTTGAGGGTAGGTCAGAAAAGGGGATGGATCTTTTGGATCCTTTCTCTTTTGGATTACTTGCCTTGGAAGCCTGAGCCATCAGGTAAGAAGTCTGAGATGGTCATGTTATGAGGAAGGCCAGGCCACATGGAGAAGTTCCGTGTGAGTGTTCTGGCCCCAAACTCCTGCCAAGGTCCCAGCCAACAGCCAGCATTGACTATCACACATGTGATATCACACATGTGATGTCCAACTTCTCCACCATCTAACTGCATGAGAGAACGCAGGTGAGAGCTATCTAATGGCGCCCACTCAACTCCCAGCACTATGAAAGACAATGATTTAAAAAACATAGATTGTTGTTGTATTGAGCTCCTAAAATTTGAGGTACTTTGTTATGCAAAACTACAGAAATGGAATGGTCAGTGACTCATTTCCGAGTTACCTCGTCACGCCTGGTTTTCCCTCTCATCTAGCACCTGAGTAGCCGATTCTATTAAATATCCTCTCTTTGCAATACCTAGGGTTGTTCCTGTTCTCCACTAGAATTTTACTGATAATCCTCCCGGGCAGGGTGTCTGCAAAACAGCCAGGGAAGATTAAAAACAAAATTCAGGGTCGCCTGGGTGGCTCAGTCGGTTAAGCGTCCGACTTCGGCTTAGGTCATGGTCTCACCGTTCGTGAGTTCCAGCCCCGAGTCGGGCTCTGTGCTGACAGCTCGGAGCCTGGAGCCTGCTTCGGATTCTGTGTTTCCCTCTCTCTCTGCCCCTCCCCCGCTGTGCTCGGTCTCCTTCTCTCTCTCTCTGTCAAGAATAAATAAAACACTAAAAAAAAAAAAAAAAAAATCCAGATCACATGTTGGTCTTTTTTAGTTACATGTGTTTTGATGTTCATTATCAACTGTTTCTCTAAAACCAACATTGTGAGATATTTCTGTTCTCTCAGGAACTATAAATGTAACCTTTTCATGAAAGTACGGAAACTGCACTACCTTTGAATAAGTACAAGACATCAGAATTTCGGTATTTGTTATTTAAAGTTCTTCTAAAATAAACATTATTCCTTAGTGACATCCTTTTTTTTTTTTTCACTACAGCAAACTGCCTTTTGCTTCCATGCCTGCTTCCTCGAAGGTGGAAAGGTTTAAAAACACACCTTTAACTTTATTTTTACTTTAATGCGTTTTCCTTAGGAAAGTTATAGCCTGTGTGTGCAATATAAGGAAATGTAGTGGAGACGATTCTGGCACACAGTCGTCCTCACTACTTAAAAGCTGGCTTTGCTTGTGATCCGCAGCGTATGTGGGAAGATGCCTGCTGTTCCCAGAAGCAGTCATGTGCGTTGGGGTACTTAAGATGAGGGGCTTAGATGTATGTAGATAGAGGAGGCAGTAATTCCAAAGCGGATGCACGGGGATATGCCTCTCAGGGTGTCAGGCTCTGTTGGGTACCATAGGGGTTTACATTTTATACCTTGGAGTGCCTGGGTCCTGAGCTGCTCAGATTCCAGGAAGCTAGACTTTGGTGCCGGTTCCATGGAGAAGAGATACTTCCCAGAACAGACTTTGCCTCCGTTTCAAAGCCTTGTTTTGCATGGGCAGCAAGTGTGCTAACACGGTTAGTATCGTGATGTTGATTCAGCTCTCATGTTTCCCTTTACCATCAACTCCTTTGTCTCTGATTTTGTTCTGCATACTAACCATGGCCTGCAACAGCCTCAGGCTTCTCCGGTTCAGCTTTGGGCATGAGGTCCCATTCATTTCCTGACACAGGAGAGACTGAAGTAGGAGACTCTAGTTGGTCAGGTGGTGGAAAACAAGTTTTGCTGCCAAAACCCACAAAACCAGTGCAAGCCCCCATGAGGCACTGAAATGCGGCCTTACCTTAATTTCTTCATTCTTGACCTTCTCCCTTCGGTCGGATTTCTATGTTTCAAGTTCATTGCATCAGGTCCTAGGGCTTAGTCCTGAACCCTAATATACTCTAATGGGTCTCTGATAACCTGCCTAGTTCTGGCCTAGCTCTTTTTCTAGCTCCCTTTTTACTATCCATGTCTGTAAGCTGTCTCCCATTTACTTGGGCACAGAATAGAGTCTGTTCCCAGAGAATGAGGACTCAGAACCCCAACTCAGTCCCCTCCCCCATCTCACCTTAGCTTTGCATTGAAAATGACCCCTACCTGGACTTTCCACTGCCATGCCCCACCTACCCCACCCCTCATTGAATACAGTTGTGCATCTGAATGGGAGGTGAGCGTCATAGTCTTCTGGATACTGATTGTTCCTTTCTGGTCAGTTTTCTCCACCTTGAGTGCTGTCCATTCCTGGTTTCTTCTCTTTTCACTCCCCTCTCTCCTCTTTTCAGTCGGTCCTTTGTCTGAGTCTGCCTGAACGATGACACTCTTCTTTGGTCTTAACCTTTTTCTTGGCCTCAACCAGGCTTCACTTTCATTCTGTTGTTCCGAATAAAATAACATGTAAAGCTTTGCATTGAAATTTGAGAGGGAAGGAAAATAATGCCAAGGTAAATTTGTAAAGCCAGATGCTGTGGAGCCCAACAGGTGTGGAATAGAAGGGAAAATAATGGAGAAACAGGTGACCAGCATTTATCAGGAAGAACTATTAGGAAAGAGGATCCATAACAATACTTATAGCCTCAGGTGGCTGTATAGTCAACAATATACAGAGCACAGCAATAGACAAAGTGAACTTAAAACTTAGCTCAAGAGTGTAGATATGATCTCGGGCATTATTCAGACTTGGTAGCATGGAACAGTGGTAATAGAACAATGTCTCCATTGGAAGCCAGATCTAATTTGGGTAATGTTCCTAACTATTCATGAGACCACTCTGGTTCTCTCCTTTGAAAATTGATCAAACATATTTTAATATCTAAATTTTTTTCTAGTTCTGGGACTCCTGGTTAAGTTGGCTCAGTTGGTTAAGCATGTGACTCGATTTCAGCTCAGGTTGTGATCTCACAGTTCGTGAGTTCAAGCAATGGGCTTTGCACTGACAGTGTGAGGCCTGCTTGGGATTCTTTCTTTCTCACTCTCTCAACAATAAATTAACATTAATAAGTTTAAATTTCTTTCTAGTTCTGACGTTCTGTAAGCATTTGCCCATGGCCCCATTCTTACAGTTGCACCTATACATTATGAGTTTAGCCAACTGCTGTTTTCAGGTCCTTCAAGAGGTACACATGTCCCAGAAATGGAAGAAAAATTATAGTTACTGGGATATGATGATATATGAAACCAACTAGATCAGTAGTAAAACATTATGCACTGTTGGGCAGAAACTGTCAATTTCTGGTTTCATAAAATTCACAACATTTTGGCATCTGGCTCATGAGGGAATTACCACTAACAAGTGAGTTTGTACTGCCATCTCTCAGAGACTTCTGTTTATTTTTTTACACAAGATGCTTCCAAAAGAACTGTTTGAGGGGTGCCCGGGAGGCTCGGTTGGTTAAGTGTCCAACTATCGGTTTCAGCTCAGGTCATGATCTCACAGTTTCATGAGTTCGAGCCCCATGTTGGGATCTGTGCTGACAGTGCAGACCTGCTTGGGATTCTCTCTCTCTTTCTGCCCCACCCCTACTCACACTGTCTCTGTCTCTCTCAAAATAAATAAATAAAAACTAAAAAAATTTTCAGAATAGCTATTTGAATGAAACCTACTGCCCAGAAGCTGTGGGAAGCACAAGTCATAGAATAAGGAAACATTAAGAATAAGAAGCCAGGAACCAGCTTCCTGGAAGCAAGAACCAGCAGTGTGAGAGGAAAGAACATCAATGAGTTGGGTCTTTCAGTTCTGATACCATGATGTCTATAATCTGGAATGCAAGATTCAGCCAGCCTTGTGTTTGAATATCAGCTCTGCCTTGATGATTTTGAGTAAGTATTTAGTGTCTCTGAGCCTCAGTTTTCTCATATGTAAAGTTGGAACAATATTACGTATTTTATAGATTTATTTTAAGGACTAAAAGCGGTAACATATGGAGCATTTTTGGCACATAAGAAATCCTTAATAAAAGTTATTTTTTATCATTGTTCTTTATTATTTATGAAGCATCCAAAATGGAGACTATATAGCAAGAAACACATCAATATAAGCTAAAGTGAGTTTCTCACTTCAAATTACATGTTTTAAGTATCCAGGTTCTTGGTTCCAATTAGATTTCACAATTCAAAATTACACAATTTAATTTCTGAGACATTAAGAAAAATATAGTTCACAAGTGAAAAACCAAGACTATTTTGGCATTCAAAGCAGCAAATGGTCTAAACTTATCTAAATAGGCCATGAAAATGGAATATGTTTTTATATCTTCCAAGTTTGAGAAGTAACTTCTCAGTTGAATGTTCCAGTTATGATATTACTTCCAAAATAGCAAAAACAGGTTTTTTTCCAGGAACGTTTCTATTTAAAGAGCTAAGATTACTTATTGATGGTAAGTTACCACACCAAGCTTCTTTTTATTTATCCTCTCACTTTATTTGTAAACTAAGTAGACAGTCAGTAGAAGTGGTACAAATATGTCTTTGGACAAACAGTGCTTTTGGACACTTGTGCCCTCAACTGTGGCTATCAAAATATATATCCTTTTTATAAAGAAAGTGAGGAAAAATCAGATAGCATCTGTGGAATATTAAGAACTCTTGTGAAGGAAATATTTGGGTAGATTTTCTTAATCTAAAGCCCAGCTTTGGAAAATGAAAATAAAGAAAATGAAAATAATGACTTAGAGTTATATATTTTATAGGTGCCTGATAAGCCTGTATTTATAGGTGTTTTATAAAGATTGTTTTTGAATGAATGAACTACTATTCATCCAGTTTTCTTTCCATTGAGGATGAAACTCGGAAAAGTAGTAAATTATCTTTAAGTTTATTTATTTTGAGAGCACAAACACACACTCACACACACACATACACATGAGCAGACGAGGGGCACAGAGAGAGAGAATCCCAAGCAGGCTCCACGCCTATCCTGGAACCCAATGTGGGGCTTGATCCCATGACCATGAGATCATGACCTGAGCAGAAATCAAGAGTTGGCCGCTTAACCGACTGAGCCACCCAGGCGCCCCAGCAATAAATTATCTTTAAATGTGCAAGCAATATTTCTCTATTTGCCTTTATTGCAAAAGGCTTTTCTTTAGCATTCTTGGAAATTATACCAGGAATAGCCACTGATTTTTTTCTCAGAAACTGTCTATGACCTTCTATGTCTAAGTATCACATCTACCTTCCATACTCCTCAGCACTCCATTTATCTCTATTATACTGCTTCTCCGACTATACTGGAAGTTCTTGGAGGGCAGGAGTTTAGCAAGTTTTGAATCCCTGCTGTTTAATGTGACATGTGCTCAATCAAATGGGTTGAATGAACAGTTGAAGAATAGGAACAAGGAAAGGTCTTGGGGAAGAAGCAGGGGTGATATGCATTCCCGCAGATGCAATGCTGCTAACAGCCATAAGATCAGGATTCCTATTTGGATGGGACTTACCGCAGAGGGAGGTATCTGAGATTCCAGAGTATCAGCATGGCTTTGGTTAAGATTCAGTTCCAGTTGAATGTATTTTCCAAATCCTCCTAAGGCTGTTGGTCTGAGAGAAACTGAAGATAAATGAGTCCAGTGGTTCTTAGTAAGAGAATTACTGTCCTCTGGGGTGGGAGCATTCTGGAAATTATGGGAATGTGTTTTTTTTGTTTTTAATATTAGGGGCAGGGTCTCCTATGTCATTTAACAAAGTTGGATCCAGGGATGCTAGATGTCTTGCCATGTGTGAGAGAGCCCTGTACAATAGATACATATCTATCCTGTACAAATTTCGTATTTTCTTAGCTTTGAAACAAACTGTATCTGATGTATGAACACAGATGCTTTTTTTTTTTTAATTTTTTTTAACGTTTATTTATTTTTGAGACAGAGAGAGACAGAGCATGAACAGGGGAGGGGCAGAGAGAGAGGGAGACACAGAATTTGAAACGGGCTCCAGGCTCTGAGCTGTCAGCACAGAGCCCGACGCGGGGCTCGAACTCACGGACCGTGAGATCATGACCTGAGCCGAAGTCGGACGCTTAACCAACCAAGCCACCCAGGCGCCCCTTTTTCTATTTTTTTTTTTAATTTTTTTTTTTTAACGTCACAGATGCTTTTTAATGAGGCTTTCATATACAGTTTACTTTCCAGGAAATGCAATTGAGGTGTAAATTGAAAGGAGTATTGTATTTTGCTGTTTGGAAATGTACCAGAAGTTATTCATCATTTCCTTTCATATACAGTTTACTTTCCAGGAAATGCAATTGAGGTGTAAATTGAAAGGAGTATTGTATTTTGCTGTTTGGAAATGTACCAGAAGTTATTCATCATTTCAGAAAATTATGCCATCGTGCATTGTGCCTGTTGTACCCAGTGGTGGGGGCTTCTCTGTCCCGGTGCAGGCATCAGACCACTTCAGTACATCTGCTACTATATCATGTCCAAGGACTTCCATAATGAAATATGTATGGTTTTTATAAATTAGTATCCTTTCATTTCTTCCTCCTGCTAGAGTTATTAGAGTGTATACTGAGTTTCTGTGTGAAGGTAGGTTACATAGTTATGAAAACCTTTTGATGAATTTTTTAGCCAGAAGTATTTTCAGTCTTTTTTTCAGATTTTAGAAAACTAGTGAAGTACATACACCTAATATAATGTAATGGTCTCTGTGGGATATGGGACCTAAAACCAATTACACTGATTTTGTTGTAGCACATATTCATAGTAGATGGGATACATAAAATAAATTATTCGCATCAATTCAGGTCGGGGATGGGGCCGTGTGAGATTAGGAGCCAAACTCTGATAAAAGTTTTCAGATTTCAGAGCTTGTCGGGCTTTAGAATTGTAGAAAAGAAACTATGGAATGAGTGTATTATCTCTGTGTGGATGGATTAAAGTGCCTATGCATTTCATTTCAGGATAGTAAAAGGGATATTAAAATATTTGGCAGAAAAGGAGATTTAGGATATGATACGGTTAGGGTCCACTGATACAGTTGAAGAGACTCAGACTTTTAACTAACCATATGCAGTGAATCATGGAATGAGTTATGACTTAGAGTCTGAAAAAATTCCCTAAGGCTAGAGTTCATTCATAAAATATTGAAATGTACAAGCCAGGTTATTTATCTCTATTTGCTTTTACAACAAGGGATTGCACTCAGGGCCACTGGTGCTTTGTTGATATGAGAATGTTATTTAGTCCTCTAAAATATGAAACATAAAACAACAGTTAGAAAAGCCAGATGAACTCTCCAGGTTGTTAAAAAGAGGTTTTGTCCTTTTCCATTTCCCATAAAAGCCCAGCTGTACCTTCTAAAATTGGAACTTATTCATGTGCTCTCCAGGTGCCAGAGCATAAAAATCAAATGTGGAAAAGCTGAAACAAGATATTTCAAAAATAGAAACAGGAAATGGGCATAGGGAAGGAGGTAAATGAAAAGTAAGTAAATGGAAAGGTAGAAAGGAAAGAAAAAAAATAGCCATATGGAAAAACTTCTATGGGGTAAAGTACACGTGTAATTTTATTAAACAGTGAATTTATTGGATAAGAAATGATAATTGTTTTAGATAGGTTAGGTGCTCGGGTTCATCCATCCAAATTATCTGGCTTATATTTTTACATGTAAAAACTCAAATTTGTGAGTTTTTATCTGGCTGCACTCAAAGCCAGTTAGTAGGAAGTTTGGAATAAAGTAAGATCGACCAGTTCTGAGTGCGGTTTTCTTTGCACACTGAGGACTTAGGCTTAAGCAGAGACTCTGAGGATGGGGAGAAAGGACACACCTGAGATATGGTTAGAAGGGCATGCAGAAGTACTTGTGGGTGTGGTAACCAGGTAGAGAGCGACAAAGGGAGAGGACAGGGTTGGAGAGCAGAAATTCTAAATCTGCTAAAAAGATTCTTCTCTTGGAAGAAGTGGAAATGATTAGAAAGAAGAAGATGAGGAATAATGAAGTTCTATTAGATATTTGTGCTTAGGTAACAGAAGCACACCTTGTTGGCAATGTCTGGTGGGCATGTGGACATAAAGGAAATAGTCCAGGAAGTAGCTTTGAACCATCAATATATTTTCATTCCAAGGTTCCATTTCCCTAAAGGCAATCTATGTATAATCAACTCCAGAGAGTTAAAGTTCTTCCCATTTGGAATTTTGGGTCCCAGAGAGAGGTGAGCTCCAGAGAGTTTATTCCTGGATGGTGTTTTACAGGAATAAGAAGGAGCAGCCCCTTTGGCGAATTTTCCCTAGTGACTCAGAGTTGGTGGTGGTAAGCAGCATGAAGTCATTCAGACCAGGTTAAATAAACAGGTGAATTAACTAGAGGTATACATGGGTGGATATTATGCCAGGCCTCATGATGAGCCAAGAGCTGGAAATCTCTGGGAGTGAAGGAAGCTGTTTTCTTTATCTTGTTCACTGTTGGAAGTTCTTAGAATTGCTATGCTCTATTTCCAAGTAATCTTGTTGGGCCAGCCAAAGGGCAGGGTTATATGACCCACTGCACACTTGGGTAGAGCTGTTGAAACATACACTCTGTAGAGGTTCACCCAAGGCAAGCAATTTGAAAATATGCCTGCTGAATGCCATTGGCAAAACATTCTACTAGGAATGTGGAGGGCGGTGGGTCCGGAGAAGGTTGGGGGAAATACAGCAAGGCAACAAATTTGCAAAAACATACTGCTGTGTTAGAATGTTGAAACATTTTAAGAAAAGACTGGATATGGGCTTAGTTGATTACCTTTACTCTTAGTTCACCAGATAATGAAAGTAAATATCACTGTTTAGAAGGGAAATTTTTGTCTCATTCCTTAATTTTTAAATTCATTCAACAAGTATTTTGGGAATACCTTCTAAGTGCCTTCCAGTGATTGTTCCAGATGCTGGAATATAGCATTTATCACAATAGTTTTGAGTCTTTGATCTAGAACAGCTTACAATGGGAAGACAGACTATAAGAGATAAATCATTGTGATATGAAAAAGATTAGAGCAGGTTAAGGGAAATAGTCACAAATTTTATCTAAGCTGGCAGGGAAGGCAGAGTGACTATATCATTTACTTCCTTTATTTATTTATTTTTTTTATTAAAAAAATTTTTTTAACGTTTATTTATTTTTGAGAGAAAAAGACAGGGCATGAACAGGGGAGGGTCAGAGACAGAGGGAGACACAGAATCTGAAGCAGGCTCCAGGCTCTGAGCTGTCAGCACAGAGCCCGATGCGGGGCTGGAACTCACAGACCGGGAGGTCATGACCTGAGCCAAAGTCGGCCGCTTAACCAACTGAGCCACCCAGGTGCCCCTACTTCCTTTTTTTAAAAAAAATTTAATGTTTATTTATTTTTGAGAGCAAGAGAGAGCAACAGTGCAAGCGGTGGAAGGGCAGAGAGAGAGGGAGCCACAGAATCTGAAGCAGGCTCCAGGCTCCGAGCTGTCAGCACAAAGCCCAGTGTGGGGCTCACACTCACAGACCACGAGATAATTTACCTGAGCCAGTCGGACACCCGACTGATTGAGCCACCCAGGCACCCCCTCATTTACTTTCTAAGGGAGGTATTTCGAGTATGGAAACAAGCACCGTTTAGTAATTCTGTAATAACAGATGTCAACTGGGACTATCCCAAGCAACCTGGACAGTAGTCTGGTCACCCCACATCATGATAGTGTGACATAAACAAAGACCGGGAAAAATTGGGAAGCAGGTGATGTATTTATTTAGGGGAAGTGGTCCATGAGGAGGGAATACTTGAACCCTTCTGCACAGACTTTGGGCATTGGGGATTTATAATTTTAGAATTTCTAAAACAAGAAGAGGACTCCACCGTGGCATTGCCTTTCCTAGGAACGGCACCTTACGGACTCGCCACACGAGGACTGGCTGACCTGCCCTGTCAGAGCCTGACCACTGACGTAGGTGATTGTCATTGTCAGCGTAGGCATAGAAGGATTGCCAGTCAGGAGACAACCTTTTCCACACTGTGGTCACAGAAAGATGGTGCTAAGATGAGGTCACTTTGTGAAAGGCTGAGCTCACCTTGTGGCTCTGTTT
This sequence comes from Panthera uncia, assembly GCF_023721935.1. NCBI lineage: Eukaryota > Metazoa > Chordata > Mammalia > Carnivora > Felidae > Panthera > Panthera uncia. Next base: position 35,116,993 of record NC_064811.1, read on the forward strand.
TGAGAAGCCTTTTCTGTCTAGACATGTGGCTCAACCGAAGCCTGAAGCTCCTGTAGGGTAAACTGCTGCCTCTTCCTTCTGGGTGTGACCTTTGCCTCACACATGAGCCTCTGCTTCTAGGTGCCCTCAAAGAGCTTGGGCTGCCCGCCCTGCGGCTGTTGGCTGTCATGGCTCCGTTTGCTGAGCACAATGCAACTGCCTTCCTGTGGCTACCTCTTCTCCACAGGTCTTGCTCAGCTAGGTGGGATCATGTTCTGTTAAGAAACCATATTCTGGGGTTAGTCAGCTGGGGAGCCCAGCAGCTGGGAGAATTTGGGCGTTATGGCATATTAGGTCCTCCTCCTCCTCCTTCCCTTCATCATCATAAAGTACCCATGGGCACAAAGGGATTGTTCTGGATAACAGTAGCCAACAGCACATTAAGATGAAAAGCTGTTACTCATTGGGGTGTACTTTTGCCAGACATTAAAAACCATTAGGCATTAAACACTCAAATTTTCACTCACGTGTGAGACAGGTATAATGCTATTAGGTTTATCCCTGGGAAGTTTCTGAGACTCTATCATTTCTGACCTACAGAAATGACATTTTCATATGGGTTTGGACCCAAGAGTTTACAGGCAAAGAAAGTTCAGGGATGTTAAGAAAAATAAACTTACCAACGTTGCACACCTTGACTCAGAACTGGTATTTTAATGCCAGCCAGTTGGCTTCCGGGTCTATAGTCCTTGCACTTTGCCTCCCTGACAGCTGTGTCCCATATAAAATAGATGAATTGCTTCTTTCTTTGGAGAGCTTCAGGATAGAGCGCACAGATGCAGATGCATTCACAGAGCCTATGAATCCCCCTAATCCTGCAGAGAACTGACCCACTGCTGGAATATTAAGACCTGAGGGAGAGACCCTAATACGCAAGCTCATAAACACTGAGGCCACTGTGAAATCAGAAAGAAAAGGGGAGGTGGACAAAAGAGTCAGTTCGGAGGGAATCCTGTTAAGAGAATATACAGGGACATTGCTCTGATGTGGATGTGAAACAGGAGCCTGCCAGAAGCTGGCACCAGTTCCCAGTGGGGGTTCCTCACACCCCAAGTTCTTCAAGAGATGTCTGAACCAAATAGGCTGGGAAACTAACTGTATTCTCCTGCAATCAGACCAGAACCAGTAATGGGAATGAGACTGGGAACTAAGGAACATTTCTCTGTTTCTCTGTCCTTCCAGCACCCTCCAACCCCAAACTCTGCTTCTGTTTTCCTCTGGATATCTGCATTTCCTCTTTCCCTCTTTTACAAATGGCTTTCTCTGTTTCTTCATGTGTGAATAATTATCTGAGAATGACTCTAAATTTCAGTGCCCACAGACACTGATGAGAATCACTGCATGAAGTTAGAAATTCTGCAGAGACAAAGCCGAATGATTAGGGTTAGGTCGGAGGTCTCCTGAGGCCAGGGAGAGGTTCCATGCACACTCCCTAAAAGGGGACATAGTACAGTAGGCAAATGGACTTGTTTCCAATAATTGGTTTCAAGCCAAACTGAGAAGCTAGAGAAGTCCACTTTCATATTTGCTTATTTTCCTCTTCTTTTGTGTCTGTGCTTAGTAATCTTCACAGTCTACCCCACAATTGGGTCTATCTTCCCTCTTCCCAAGCTGTCCCATACCACAGGAGGCTATATACTAGCTGTGCTTCGGGTAATAGTTTTCTGAGTTTGCAAATGATTACATATTTGGCTGCCAACATATCACCTGATTGAAAATTAAAGTTTTTTTTTTTTCTCACTAAGAAGCTATTTGGATGATCGTTTTGCAAATCGGCTTCTTCAGGTCCTATTTCTTTGACCCAGTGTGAAGGACACAGCACGTGAGAGCCATCGGAAGCTAAAGCACGAAACGGATGCAAAATCTCATTATCATGACTTCATGATGAGTTGAGAGGCACCTGGACAGCAGAGTAGAAGGTGCTTCTCAAGATTTTGGTCTCAGCTGTCCTTGGTCATCTTTTAGATTACAGAATTTCAGTTGATGATCATTGTCTATTTCTAATAGGAATAAGAAACCTGACCAAAGAATAAAGTTGATGATGCTAGGTCATTTTCTGTACCCCCTCATTGATACTTCTTTGGAGTGTGTGTACTGTGCTGGCTGAGTGTGGTTGTTTTGTTTTGTTTTGTTTTGTTTGTTTTGTCTTTTGAACAGATGCCTGTAACAAAAAGTTAGCTGGGTTTTAGGGATGGCTAATGTCTCTACGGGCTGCAGAATGTTATTAAGGCTTGATTGCAATCTCCCGACATGATAAAACTGAATTAAAGAACAGGAACTGCCTGCTTGGCAGCGCTGAGGGCAGTTGGAAAGCTCAGCAAGGAACAGGCATTAAGGAAGAAAGAATGCTGACAGAAGCTGGGCAGGCAGACAGGGCTATTTAATTCAGAGGGGTGGGTGTTAATTAATTTATTTTGGGTGAGGGAGATCTGATTTCTGAGCTAGACTACAAGCTGTTGCTGGTGTAGTTGGGGACAATATCCTAACAGCTGTAGGAATATCATCCATCGTCTGGGTGGCTGACCTCATATCCTATCCATCTTCCTGTGTCCAGGCTCACTGTGCTGGGTCAGTTGGATGCCAACAGCTCAGTTTTCTTACCCTTCCATGTTACTCTTGTCTTTTGCTTGTCTCTGTTTCTTATATCTCCAAGAACTCCCCTGAAGCCCCAAAATGATCCATGAAAGGAAGAAGGTAGAAAGAAGGAAACCAGGAGTGAGTTGGAAGTTACCACTCCTTCTAAAATGGCATATTTTTCAATGTATGAAATCTTGGCTTCCTATCCTTTTAAGATGGGTCAACCGCTATTCAGAAAAAAAGGTTAGTCATTAAAATTCACCAAAGCAAATGTCAGGCTTGCAGCCTCCTGATTTTCTATCTGGTCTCTGATTTCTCACTGTGAAAAATTACTTTCTCTCAATTCCATTGTTTCACATAACAAAGGGCACATCTAATGATGTCTTCCCACATGCAGTTCCATGGAGGCGTTTATTATAGTAATTAATTTTTCAAAGGTAAAAAAAATGGTTTGATGTATTATGAAATACAAACAGAAAGGCATGAAAATTTGGGGGTAATGTTTTAGAAGTTATTTTGATGTAGTGGGAAAAGCACTGGGTCTGGGTACCAAAGCTCTGGTCCAAGCAAGTCCCTTAAAAGTCTAAGGAGTCCTGTATATGTTTGTTAAAACTCATCAGTCAGTAGCACTAAAAGGGTGAATTTTATTGTGTGTGAATTAACCTGTATAAACAGAACGTGAAAATCTGAGGAATAACTATATTTAGTAAGTATGAGGATAAAACACGCTCATCTGAAAATACAGAAACGCACAAAAAAAGTAAAAACTAGCCATAACACATCAACTGTTAAGATAATCACATATCTATGTTTGGTTACAGTGAGGTGAATTAATGACATTGTGCTCTTCAGGGTCCTCTGTCATCACTGGGCCATGCAGAGCCCCTCATTTCCTGCTTCACGTCTTCTCACTCTTATCTCCCTCTTCTGTCTTATGTACACGTACAGAATACACTTTGATTTCTATCACTCTTGTCAAATTTGTAGTGCTGCTTTGTGCATGCATTTGTTTTTATTCTGCTTAAATTGTACGTTAGTGTCTGTAGAACCCATTCGATTTCTAAATTATTTCAGTCAATACCGGTACTATGTATTAAAGGTACATGGAGTTACATGTGAACTTAGTTCATTGATCCCGATTTCTACATAGCGTTTACAGGGCTATTGTTTCCAGTTTCCCACAACCCCACACAATATTGAAACAAACCTCCTCATACACGTCCCCTTAACGGACCTTGAGGTAACATCTCTAGGTTATATAATTCTGAGTGGGTTTCCTGGGTCTTGGGATCCAGAACGGTTGAATGAGTGTATACACCCATCAGTAATTTTAGGAGGCTTTCAATTTTCCACATCCTCCAACATTTATGTATTTAATTAGTTTTCTGTCTGTATTTTTTTAAATATAAATTTTCTTTTGTAATTTACTTTTAAACTGTTTTACTGTGACTTTTTTATTATTTAAAATAATATTCTATGTTGTATTCAAAGCTAGACCTTAATTATTGGACTGTTGTCATTTGTTTAGCTGATAGCCTGTTTTGTGATATACTTCTAAGATAGGACATAAACAAGTCTACAGTTAAGGCAACATAATTATCAAATTAATAAGTTGAATCACTGATATTTGGACATGGGTAGGGATCTACTTCTTACCAGTGGTGCAGTATTCCTAAGTGTAACTCTTTGGTTAGAGGAAACTAATGAAACTTTGACTGTATTAAGAGAAATAATTCAGTCGGTAAAATGATAAACTAAAGAGAAATGGAAACCTGCTTCTGGAGCAATCCTGTACAGGATACGTTCTGACAGTTAAGTTGCTGTGCATGCATTTAGTCAATGAAATAAAAAACAACTATCAGGTATATCATGCCTCATATGTAGAGGAAGACTCATTGGCCAAATTACCTTATGATAGAAGATATTTTTTAAAAATTTCTCCATTCAGGGGCTCCTGGGTGGCTCAGTCAGTTAAATGTCAGACTTCAGCTCAGGTCATGATCTCACGGTTCGTGGGTTCGAGCCCCGCATCGGGCTCTGTGCTGACAACTCAGAGCCTGGAGCCTGCTTCAGGTTCTGTGTCTCCCTCTCTCTCTGCCTCTCCCCCACTCTCTCTCTCTCTCAAAAATAAATAACGTTAAAAATTTTTTTTAAAATTCTCCATTCAGCCATATGTTTACTTCTTTACATGCTAAACTTCCTTGTATGTTTTTTTTTTTACAAAGTTGAATAAAATTAAGCCAACCGTTATGTTAAATTCTACAGTGATTCGATATTTTCAGGTGTCTGATGTACGTATTGATTATTCTTCCATTACTCACACCATATCTGATACAAATACTCCAGTTTTTATTGAATGTTAGTCTGATACTCTGAGAGCATCAATGATTTTCTGTACACTGGTTTTGGAGAATTCAGTATTGGCATGTTGAGCCAAGAGAGTTGATATTAAGAAGTATTTATTTTAGCGTACAAAAATGAAATAGATCTGTATTCTGGTTAAGAATTCTCCTTTGAAAGAGTCTTCAGCTTTTTATACTGAAGATTTTTTATGCATATAGCATACATCATGATCGACATAAAAGGAATACTAGAAATCTTAGTGTAAGAAAAAGAAAGATAAGAGGGCTGGTCATGATTCTTTTCTAAAATGTAACATTCTGCATTTGTCTGAGATTTTGTTAGACTTTTATATAAGGGCTGATGAGGAAAACCGAAAGAGATGAAGTAACCATCAGTGAAAATGTTCTTTTTTGATGATAGGATATTATTCACTATGCACTGTGCTAATCAGGACACCACAGTTCAAGTCATTTATTTGTGAAGGACAAATATATTTCTTAATAAGGGAGCACAAAGTAGACTGTATACTAGGACATGCCTCACTTTTTCTTGTGTATTTACTCAGAACAAAGAGGATTATTTTCTGTGAAGAACATTATTTTTTTGAGTTACTGCCATTTAAGCACACATGATCGCAGAAACCTTGGGAACTTTTGGAGGTTAAGGTATTTATGTTCAAATCACTCTGTGTTGGTGTTTGAACTGGATGTCAACCTGGAGAGGAAGAAGTAGAACAGACCACTTTCTGTGTCACTGGAGATTAGCCTTGTTTGTATTTGTATAGGCAGGGCCAAGGGCAATGCCGGGTACAAGAAACCTACTAAAAAGTATTTGCTGAGAAATGAATGGGTTGGGAAGTTAAGCAGTTGAGTTTGTGAGGGACAAAGTGAAAATACAAAGATGGGGATTGGTTTTCTGGCTTTCTGAAACGTTAGTGGCATTCAGCTTCAATTCACATGTTTCATTTATGTCAGACTTAGACTGTAGATGAAACTCAGATGTTTCATTTATGGAGGACTCAGATGTTTCATTTATGTAGGACTCAGATTGGTGGGATAAGCAATGAATTAGGAATAATTTTATCTCATCGTGCCTCATTGCCTTCGGTCTGGAGGTTGGATATATTAATATTTACCTCCTATCTTTATTCTTTTTCTGAATTATTTTAAATTTATTGTATGTTGCTATATTGTATACATTTTTGTAGCCTTCTTTTAGTCTCTATGAGAATTGGGTGAATATAAATTGAAATAATAATAGCCATTTTGTTTTAAATCAAATTAGATACCCTATTAGTAAGGCCTCATAAATTCATCATTAAGCAAACATTGATAAACATATGAGAGGTTATTATTAGCACACCTTCTGCTCATTACTATTTTTTTAAGTTTATTTTGAGAGAGACAGAGACAGCACAAGAGGGGGAGGGGCAGAGAGAAAGGGAGAGAGAGAATCCCAAGCAGGCTCCATGCTGTTAGTTCAGAGCCCAATGTGGGGCTTGAACCTACAAACCACAAGATCATGACCTGAGCCAAAACCAAGAGCTGGATTCTTAACCGACTGAGCCACCCAGGCGCCCCTCTGCTCATTACTATTTTAAGTGAAATAAAAGGTTATTTTCCCCCAATGTAAGTCACAGCTAATGCACTGCCCCAGCTCCTCATTCTACATGTCCTTGTTAGAGTTAGTGCATGACTCACCATTTAGTACCAATGTACCCATCTGTAAAGTGGGTGTTGTGTAATCCCCTATTGTCAGGAGTGTTATGAGATTAAATCAAACAGACAGTGTTCTCTGTGTGTTTTACCCAGTTCATTCCTTCCCACCCTTACCTTGCTGGTGGAGACTTCCTGTGATGTACCTATCATGTATGCTGTGAGATGTACTCAATACTGGCAAGAGAACATCTTGGGGATTTCAGAGATGCTCCCTTCTGAAATATCTGAAAGACCTGAGGATGTCCCCATGGAGGGGTGAGAGGAGCCAGATTCAGTGGCTTTGACCCCACAGTGCCAACCAAATGGAACCAGAGTCCTGGGAAGAGAGCAGACAGGCAGAAAAGGAGGAGGATAGTGGGGAGATGGGAGTGGTGAGGAAGAAACGTTGGATGCCTCTCTGAGGCTGACTTTATTGGATAGAAAGGTGACCCCATGCTGATAGCAAATAAATTAATAGCCCATCCTCTGGATCCCAGTGTGTTCCAGACCTCTAATAAGAATGCATCCTTCCTGGTAATGAAGTTCTTTCTTGCCTGTGCCTCTGGATGTTGCACAGCATTAAATAAAAGTTACATGTACATGGGAATTGTAGCGTATGCCCATATTTCATTGAATCTAAGATGCTGTCATCTGGAGGATGCATCCTTATTTTAAGAACCACCGAGAAAGAAAAAAAAAAAAAAGCCCTGCTAATTTAACCATGGCATGATATTTTAGTATGGCTTGGCAATTTTAAACATATGGAAAAGGCTCTTTCAGATGTATTTATATAGATATTGTTCTCATATATCACTCTTAAGCATACATATAAAGGCAAATAAATACAAAATAAATTGATTAGGATATTCCTAAATGTGTTTGCACTCGGTTTGAGTCTTGTTAACCACTTTTCCCCTCAGAGTCATTGATGTGTGTGATTTTTCACACAAGTCCTTCCTGCAGTCAAAAGCATTGGTGATGCAGTGTTTATTAAAAGTGTACTTTGCTATTGTCTTGGGTTTTCTTAAAAAAAATTTTTTTTAATGTTTGTTTTTGAGAGAGAGAGACAGAGCATGAGCAGGGGAGGGGCAGAGAGAGAGGGAAACAGAATCTGAAACAGGCTTCAGGCTCTGAGCTGTCAGCACAGAGCCCGACATGGGGCTCGAACCCACAAACCGTGATCAGGACCTGAGCCGAAGTCGGACGCTTAGCCAACTGAGCCACCCAGGGGCCCCAGTGTCTTGGATTTTCTTCCAAGCCAGTGAAACCAGTCTATAAGTTTTAATGTGCAGGCAGTTATGTCATGACTGTCACAGACTGATCTGAGGGTCAGATGCCCACCAATTTCAGAGATGTTAACATGTGAGAAAATGCACATCTTAGAACTGGTAAGACCTGGCATAAATCCTCAACGGTGCTAAGGTGCCCAGATCCATTTATGAAGTACCTGAAAAGCACTCTGGGTTGAGCCTTTCACATTTATGCAATGGTGAACATATGATTCAGGCTTACACAGCCTGTGAAAATAAATGATTCCTAAATTATAGTAGCTCAGAGCCTCCAACAGATGGATGGCTGGACCTCAGGGTCCCTTGCTCCAAAGCCTCCAGAATTATTTCAGGAGAGGGGGTTCAGTGAGTCTCACATGGAAAACTGCACAGCCTCATGTGGCATGCTCTTCCCCTTTGGCTCATGCTTATCAATATCCATTGGCCCCCAAGCTGCCTGGACAGGTCTAGCAGATGTCAGCCGCTGCCCCTGCCCCTCGTGAAGCCACAGTGTCGGTGCCCAGGTTGTTACCTTCTAATGTTCCAGTGATTGGATTATTGATCTCCAGAGTGTCAGGGATGTGGCAGTTGTCATGCATAAGTGTGGACAATGGTTTCCTTAACTCCTCATCCTATTTTACTCCCTGGCTCTCAAAGCATCGAGGCTTACCCCTGGAGTCCATTGAATCTTCCAAGAGACTCCCAGCTTCCAGAGCTAATGGTGGGCAGTCAATATAAATGATTAATGAATTTTTAGTTCGTTTCTAATATGACATATATTCATACTGGAAAAAAGGTTCTTTATGCAAACAGAGCAGATCAAAGCCAAATCAGGTTAGTTTAAGAGTTCCAGGTTTATATATACAAAAGCTTTGGAAACTGCATTAACTCATTTGCAAAAGACGATGCAAAAAGAGATATCTGCAGAGGTCCCCCTTTTAAATGTGTAATAGATACTTTGGGAGATTTAACTGAACCCTGTGCTCTCTGGGGTGGTGTGCCTTTTCAGCCACAGAGCTCATAATCCATTTTGCATTTTATGCCTTCTCTTTAAGGGAACTTGCCTGGTCTTGTGGACCACTTGTGTGCTCTTACAGAACTTTCTATTATATCTGTGGACTTGAAACCACAATCCCACAAGGAAAACAGAAACTCTAGATCTCTGAACGAATGCAGTTGTGGTTTGTTTTTTTTTTTTTTTTTTCTGTCTTGGCTCCCTGTTTTTCTTCTCTTGCCAGTTTTAACCTTCACGTCAGACAGTAGAATCAGCAGTCCCCTGTTACCCTGGCAACGGTGGTAGGCTAATAGAATTGGGTTGTCCCAAGGCTCCATTCTGGCATTATGCTTTTGGAAGAAAAACAACAACATGATTATGAAATACAATTTGTGGTAAATTTATGGCATTTATTGGTAAAAGATAACGTATGTCAAATTTTCAGTGATTCAAAAAAAATTCAGCCACAGGAATAAGAAAGGAAGTGTGTCTCAGGATAAGGATTTCTTTAATATATATTTTCCAGTCAGCTTTGCATGTTTCTCTGGATATTTTATTTTTTCATCAACTTAAAACTAATGACTAAGAAAAATTTAGCAGGGTAGTCTCTGAGAGCATTGCTATTTACCTGAATAGATTTAAAAATCTGTAAGGATCTTTTACATTTTCTGCAAGCACATTCTCCTGGAAAAATAAATCGCCACTCTAGGGATTTGCATGGGATTTACATTCTCATGCTACCACATTCAGCATTGATGTTCTGTTAAAATCCACTGCTGATTTGAAAAACTGATTTTAGTTTTCTAGGCTGATGTTTCTAAGACTGTGACTCTATTTCTCTGTTCTCTTATTTCTATCCTGATTCTGGAAATATCTCAGGGATGAACTCTGGTCTTTATGATACTTAGCAGGATACCTTGAGTATCTCTGGATCTGATCCAGTGTTTTTAATGCTTTATTCATTAATCTTTATTCTCAGGTGCCACATTCATTCATTCTATCCAATCTTTTCTCCATCCCATGGTAGTTGTATTTCCTTGGATGGTTCCAAGCAGAATTGTGAGAAGTAGTATACTTCCCATGTGTAGGATAAATGTATGCATAATTTGGTTCATTGATTATCTCTTTATTGGGAATTAAGAGCTGTTGAATCCGTCCACCAATATCCTGGAGTAATAATGCAGTTAGTTTAAAAATCTTTCTACCGAGGGGATCCTGAGTGGCTCAGTTGGTTAAGCGTCCAATTTCAGCTCAGGTCTTGATCTCACAATCTCATGGCTCCTGAGTTTGAGCCCTGCATCGGGCTTTGTGCTGACAGCTCAGAGCCTGAAGCCTGCATCAGATTCTGTGTCTCCCTCTCTCTCTCTCTGCCTTTCTCCTCACACTCTGTCTCTCTCTCAAAAATAAATAAACATTAAAAAATTAAAAAACAATCTTTCTACCGTAAGACGTATCTTATGGGTATTCTCCATAGTGACAATCTGATTGAAGAAGGATATAAAAGTGATTTTTCTCCCAGTTTGAAGAATCTTAGCCACACAGTACACATGAAATTCCTTATTCAGGGGAAAAGAGTCAAGTCCTTGTTTCATGCTTGAGAAACATACTTGCATAAGCCTGAGCTTATAGCTACTTGGTGCTAAGTGGATTGGATGTTTGAATCCCTTGGCTTTTATAAGCTGAAGGCAGCCAAGTCAAGTTTTTAGCACTAAATAGGTAAACTTGATTTATTTCTCTTTGATTTTCTTTCTGGGACTTGGATTCTATAGGCAGAATACACTATTTACTCTGCCATCCAACAATTTGTAATGTAGTGTAGATGGTGCCTTTAAGGACACCAATAACTTTATAGGATGAAGATATTTTTGCCTGAAGAGTAAACATTATTTCCCACCTCACATATGGACCAGAAGCAGGACAGAAAGAGATGGAAGTAATCATGTCAGTGGTAAGTTACCTCTCTCCTAGAATGTGAGGTCAGTTTGTTCTGACATTAAAATCCAACTAATTTTAATTCAGCAAACATTTTTCTGAGCACTGTTTATATACAAAACACTCTGCAAGATACAGAGAGGAATCAAAGAAGAAAATTGAACTGTTAAAGTCCATTCGGGGAAGTCGTTTCTCTGGGGACTCTTTATTGATCTTCCTTCATCTGTGGTTGTGCTAATTTTAGAGAGTTTATATAATTATCCAATGGAAATGCTGGGCTGCATGTTGAATCCATAGCTGGGCAGCGTGGGATTCTGACACAGCCACGGCTGCTCAGGATCCATAGTGACAGGAAGTAAGCCAGCACTGAAGCCTTCTGCCCCCAGTACAGCATTTAATATATGATGAACTCTCAGTCCAGAGATGTAAAGAGTGAACAAGGCTTTGGAAACTGGAGCCCTTCTCCAGGGTCTTAGTGATGACAGACTGGTTCAGCCTTGAAGCCTCAGAATCAGACGAAAAACAGAATGGGATTTCCTTGACTTCCATCAATTAGTTTCATCTGGTTCCATTTTCTCACTATCCTCCAAAGTATATGTAGCTAGTTCAAGTAACTGAAAGAATTTATGGTTATCATTTGTTGAGCAGCATGCTAAGCAGTTCATATACCTCATTTTGTTTAATCTTTTCAAACACTCTATGCAATAGGAACTACTATCTGACATATGAGGAAACTGAGGCTCAAGGTCACTTAGAGGGTGGCTGATCCAAGATTCAAACCCAGAATCATGTATACCCACAGCCCCCATTCATAACTAATCTATAAACTAAGAAAGCCTGCATCTTTCTTGTTATGTAACAATAAAATAGTCCTGTTTTCAAAGAATAAATTCTTAAATGCACTTAGTTTCTTCTCTAATTAGAAGCTCTCTGTGCTTCAAATTAATATTTGAACTGTGAATTTTGATTTGCAAAGTCATGTTTGTTAAAAAGGGTTCAATATTGTATATGCTGAAAAGTTTCAGAGACAGTTTATTTTCCCTATTTCACTGATGGTTAGTAAATCTCCTTCCCCCTCTAGTCACCATGTAGTTAGAATATAAAAATCAATAGGTTCTCTCCATCCAAACAGAAGTTCTGAGAACAGTACTGGGGAGTGAGTCATGGCTTATTGCTTCTCTGTTGACAAATGTTGCTGGAGAAAAGACAATTACTTTGTTAATGACTGTCAGAGTTTCTGCTTCACATTCAGTGACCAATTTTTACTGTTTTGAAGACCAAAAAACAAAACAGTGAATGTGATAGTTATAAAATAGCAGCAAATGGAGACATGTGCATATTTACTATGGTTCAAGGGAATCTTAAAAATTGTGCTCCAAAAGCCAGGAATATGGTTAAAATTATTTTTTACCATGTAGTGTTAATCACACACAGAATGGTATGTGGGGCAATATTTGGAGATGGAATGAGTGAAAGAATAATTAAATTTTAATGTCCTGCTTTCTCTACAAATAAGGAAATAATTAGATATTCTACTTAAAAAACCGACACCAACAAGAAATATCCGGGCTTAGCTCTAGCTGCTAGGTTATCATTTCTACTGGGAACTGAACAAGGGGCATTTATTTTGTCTTTGAATTGCTCATTAATTGTATTTTCCAAAGTAGTTCTAGTTTGGTTAATACAACATTCTATCCTCTATTTAGATTCTAGAATTTATAACTAACTATTTTAAAGAAACAGATGCCCATTGGTGTTAAACTTACGAGTATTGGAGATATTTCTATATTGGTAATACGGTTTATAAGTTTTTGGTTCAAGTTTTGAGGGGGTTGCATAAATTAAGGATTAGGTTAAAAAGGAAAAGTCTTGTTAGTATTGTCCTTTTTTTAAAAAAAGTTTATTTATTTATTTTGAGAGAGAGAGAGAGAGGGAGGGAGAGAGAGATCATGAGCAGGGGAGGGGCAGAGAGAGAGAGAAAGAGAAAGAGAGAATCCCAAGCAGGCTCTGTGCCATCAGCACAGAGCCCAACACAGGGCTCGAACCCACAAACTGTGAGATCATGACCTGAGCCGAAATCGAGACCCAGATGCTCAACTGACTGAGTCAACCAGGTGCCTCAGTATTGTCCTTTTGAGAAGCGCTTTGTAGGATGGAAGTCATGGTTATTTTCAGCCACTCTGCTTTTATTTAGTTCTTTGAACAAACCTGCTGCGTTTTGGTCTCAGGGCCTTTACACATGCCACCACAGCTGAGGAACTATCTCCAACTACTCCTGCCCACCTCAAGCCTTTACGTGAGCAATCTCTTCTACTGTCTCCTTTTCAGAGAGGCTGACTGTAACTATTTCATCTGAGAAGGCTCCCTTCTTTTATCATTTCTTGTTATACCCATATCTTTTTCTTAGTAATGCTTATACTTTTTATTATATCTTTATTTGTTTATTATACGTTATCTATTTCTAAAGGCACAGAATGTGCCTGTTGTGTTCACCTGTATAGATCCAGCAACTCTCTGATATTTGTTAGGGGTTCGATAAATATTGTTAAATGAATAAATGATTGAAAGAGTACATCCGAAGGAAGAGATGAAGGAACTTCTTTCCGAAGGGAGAATGCTAACCTGGCAAAGTGATTTAAAAATAGAGAAAAATAAACTGATTCTGGGAAAAGGTGGCTGATGGAGTAGTTAGAAGTTGCTATATTAACATCCAGCAGCTGGGAACCAATTGTGAGCAGAATAAGAGTGGAAAATGCTGCTAATAGTATTGATGTCTTTTATTGGAGATGACTGGTAACTTGGCTATTTCAAGGAAATGGGATTATATGTTAGTTTAAGATACACTACATTGAGCTCTAGCTATTTTGTTTAAGCATATGTTACCAATAGAAGGCATGGGCATACTTTTACATATCTTTATATTTACCATAGTGTCTTACTGTGTCTTATCCTTGGGTGGCACTCAGTAGATACTGATGGAATACTCATTGCCTGAATGAAAGTATAGTTACAAAGCTATCCACTGAAAAGAGCACCTTAATTTTTAATTGTTTTAATCTTTATTTTTGAGAGAGAGAGAGAGAGAGCAGAGGAGGGGCAGAGAGAGAGGGAGACACAGAATCTGAGGCAGGCTCTAGGCTTTGAGCTTTTAGTACAGAGCCGGACGCAGGGCTCAAACTCACAATCTGTGAGACATGACCTGAGCAGAAGTCGGACGCTTAACCGACTGAGCCACCCAGTGCCCCTAGAGCACCTTAATTTTCATTTTAGCTTAAGATAAGTATGTGAATCACAGTTCTCAAGGCATATTCTCACACCAGCAGATACCTCCTTATACTTGTAGCAGGCTGGTTTCCAGTTTACAGGACTTTCAGTTCATCCATAAAAGAGAGATGACTTTTAACTAATATCATTATTTTAAAATAGTATGTAAATATTAGATATGAATACATATGCATGTGTTTATGTACATACACACACTATGTATTTTTAATATATATATTTAAAATATCACAAACTTTGAAATCATTTTATTGAATTCTCTCTATCCTTCAAGTATGTTTATTAACTGCAATCTTGTGTAGCCACTGTCTTGCCTTATTCAGGCTAAAATTAGTTGTTTCCATCCAAAGGACGCATAGTGTATGTACAGACCATCAAAAACACATTGAGCAATGTGTTCCAGATACTTCCAAGCACAGCTCACTAGGGTAGATATTGTTACCTTCATTCTACTGATGGGAAAATTGAAGACTTCAGAGGTGAAAAGAGTATTTTCACTGAGGTATGCTGGAATTTGAACCTAGGTTTCTTGACTTCAAAATCCTGTTCATGCTATATAGCACTCTGTCCAACTCAAACACCTAGAAAAATGGGAGTGGGAAAGATTAAATGGGGAATTCAGGACAAAAATTAACTGGGACAAGCACAGAATTTTGATTTTTTTTTCTTGATTAGGCTCATACTCATGCCCTACCCTATGGTGTCTTTTAAAGATTTGGACATTTGGGCATAAAGCTGAATTATTTTTTCTCTTCTTCCCCAATAAGTATTTCCTCACTTATGTTCTCTTTTTGTGTACTTTGACTACATACTCTTTTACTTTGCCAAATTAAAGCCCCTTTATATTGTCACTTAGCTGATCTCATACTTGATCTTTCCCTCTCTCTCCCCCTTTCACCCTTCATCTCTCCCTCCTTCTTTGGCATTATATAGAATTCTCTAATATTTGCTCTCTAATTTGATTAGCCAAGAGGTAGATGTTTCCATTTTTCTCCATCTTTTTCTTCAGTGAGAGCTCTATATGAAGAAAATATTCAGAATGAAAGTCCTCAACAGTGTTCAAAGTTGGGAAACTATAACATCACCAAAATACTACTTTTCGACTTGACAAAATAAACGTTGTTGAAAATTGGTAATATGCACTGTTGGCATTGCTTAGAGACGGTAAAATCGGAACTCATATGCTAGTAGAAGTGTAAGGTATACAACTTTTCATATCAGCAATTGGCAATTTATATCAAAAGCTTTGCATTAAAAAAATTCTTACCTCATCGATTTTACCCAAAGGAATTGATACTAAGGGACTACTTAGATATATGTACACTGATTTTTGAACAAGAACATTTAGTGCAGCATTATTTTACTAAATATTTTAAATAATTTAAACATCAGGCAATCCAGAAAGAGAAATAAAACGTGGTACAGCTAGTGGAAAGACTTTTAATATACACATCAAATTCATGTTTTTTCAGAAATATATAGGAAATGACTCACTATATAATGGTGAATGAAAAAAGCAAGATGTTGAATATATGAGAGCACATTCAGGACTGATAGATGCCCTAACAAACAATCCTTAAATTTCCACCTCCACTGCCTAACACAATAAAGGCTTAGTTTTTGCTCATAACATAGTTTAGTGCGGGGCGGTGACGGTTGTGAACCTGTGGCTCTGACAAGCTCAGTATATGGCTTCAAGGGTCATCCAGCTAGCAGATGGCGAAGGAGGAGAAAGGGCGTGGATGGGGCACTCTCTCTCTTAACTGCCTTGGTCCACAAATGAGGCGTGGCTTTTGTTCCCATCCCATCAGTGAAAGCTAGCACTTGTTCCTTCTCCTCTTAAACTGCAAGAGGCTGGGCGATGTAGTTTTGTGACCATCAGAGCATCCCGTCTTCATAGGCACTGGGAGATGTTTCACAAAATTATTAACATCTCCAGGGAGGTGATTTGTGACTCTTCTTTTTTTGTGTGACTTTATTCACAACATCGTGCTATTATTGTCTGAATTTTCTAAAATAAAAGTAAATTAAGTTTATATCACATAAAACTATACATTAAAAAAAAAAAAAACTTGAAGTGCAGTATGAGGGCCAAGTGTGGATCCTCCCTCTGGAGGTGCAAACAGGTTGGGACACTCACCACAGTGTATGTTTCAATATGGCCCTTGTATCTTTTTTTTTTCTGAGAATTAATTTTTTTTAATATATGAAATTTATTGTCAAATTGGTTTCCATACAACACCCAGTGCTCATCCCAAAAGATGCCCTCTTCAATACCCATCACCCACCCCCATCAACCCTCAGTTTGTTCTCAGTTTTTAAGAGTCTCTTATGCTTTGGCTCTCTCCCACTCTAACCTCTTTTTTTTTCCTTCCCCTCCCCCATGGGTTTCTGTTAAGTTTCTCAGGATCCACATAAGAGTGAAAACATATGGTATCTGTCTTTCTCTGTATGGCTTATTTCACTTAGCATCACACTCTCCAGTTCCATCCACGTTGCTACAAAGGGCCATATTTCATTCTTTCTCATTGCCACGTAGTACTCCATTGTGTATATTAAACCACAATTTCTTTATCCATTCATCAGTTGATGGACATTTAGGCTCTTTACATAATTTGGCTATTGTTGAGTGTGCTGCTGTAAACATTGGGGTATAAGTGCCCCTATGCATCAGTACTCCTGTATCCCTTGGGTAAATTCCTAGCAGTGCTATTGCTGGGTCATAGGGTAGGTCTATTTTTAATTTTTTGAGGAACCTCCACACTGTTTTCCAGAGTGGCTGCACCAGTTTGCATTCCCACCAACAGTGCAAGAGGGTTCCCGTTTCTCCACATCCTCTCCAGCATCTATAGTCTCCTGATTTGTTTATTTTTGGCCCTTGTATCTTAAGAGATTCTTCAGTCACTCACCAAAGTGTCAGAAAATGCACTGAGCATGGTGTTAGGAGGTCCGTTCTGTATGCATGGGTGATTTGGATATAATATGCATTAATGCAGATCACCAGGACCTCTTTGCCTGATCTGGCTGGCTTGGAAGATTTTCCATTCCTCCCTCATTGTCCCTTATGTTTCCTTCCAAAATCCTTCCCTCTGAGAGAATTTTCAGCTAGCGGAAGTGGGAAGTAACAAGGCAAATGTTCTCTCTTTTCACAGTTTGTTAAAAAGTTATTCTTTAGCAAAACCACTTGTGCATGAAGATGTGTATTGAAAATGCATCTTATACAATGCTGACAAAGTCGAAGAGATTATTTCATAACTAATATTAAAAGCTCCATGTTGGCAAGTAGCACGTTCACTGCCCTTTTGAAAGATCACAGTGGAAGATAGAAGAAAGAAGCCCTGTGGGAGGACTATGACACGTCCCATCCTACACATTAGATTCCATACTTTATCTCTGGCCTCCACTCTGGACAGCGAATTGTAGAGATACTCTTCTGTTAAAGATCCTTTTCAACATTCATCATTGGCTTCAAAGTTCAGGTCTTTCGTTTCCTTGCCCCATACTTATTTATTGTTTCATTACCTGCCACTTTCTTGCATTTGTCCTGTTAAAGAGTCCACCATGGCTGTTTAATATTTAAAGGCTGGGATCATTTGCAGGTTTTAGTTTAAAGGTAACCATAGCACATGCACACACATTCATTATTAATAGCTGAGACGCACTGTAAGTTCTTAGGAATCTTCTTTCGATGTTAGTTTCACATGGGTGCTGCTGCTGCGAGAATGAGGCTCTGATATTGCTATGTGGCAAGGGGACTAATGCAATAACACTGATCCAGAGATTATGTGAATTGTTTATGTGGGTGGAAGTGATCATGCTAAAAAGGGACATAAAGCCAGAAAATGACAGGCCACGGAAAGTCCGGTTTCGGATCGCGTCATCTCACAGCGGGCGAGTTCTGAAGGAAGTGTATGAAGATGGGCAACCATCAGGCTCCCTGGATTCTGAATGTGCCAGCATCTGTGGGGTAGATGGACTGAGTGAGTCTGATGGACAGCAAAACGGCCACATAGGATCAGAAGGTGATGAGTATGAGAGCGACCAGGATAACTTGCTGGTGTTAGCGAGGGCTGCCAGTGAGAAGGGTTTTGGTACAAGAAGAGTCCACATTTTAAGCAAAAATGGCACAGTCAGAGGCGTCAAGTACAAAGTGAGTGCCGGCCAAGCTCTATTTAACAATTTGACCAAAGTATTGCAGGTAAGTCAATGCACTTTGCTTTTCCCGGGCTTTGTTCTTAACTCACCATCTCAACACCTCTGTGCCCTCCAGTTGAAAGCAAGCTTCTCTTATTCATGACTCCTACATACTTCATGAATCACTCCCCCATCTAAGATATTGTCTCAACAGCCATCGATTAAAAAGAGGGTCATTATGCTTAGCAAATTAGATGGATTCTCAAAGTCATATTTCTAAGTGGTCTTTTCTTCCAGTGTGCAGTGACTAAAACAATGTGTCTGTTTCTTTACCAAGATGATGGTGTTCAAAGCATCTGAGCACAACTTAGGAGTTAATTTTTGGTTTATCACCTTCCAGATACCAGATTAGCACTTATTATCACTTGTATGGATTTTAAACCAGAGAACATTGAGAGCTGCATTCAGTGGTGTTGGATTCAGTTGGAATGTTAGGAAGCTGTAAAGACAAACTTCGACTTGCCCCTACTACTCTGGGGGTTGCAGCTTTTATCTGAAGTGCCTTTCTTCATTCATTTGCCCATGGGAACTCTAGAGTAGCACTTGAAAAAAGTTATCCCACTGTAAATGTATGGAGTGAGATCCAGATCTTATAGGAAAAATGTTAGCCTTTAAAATGTGATAGATTCTGCACAGTAATGTAGGAATGCATTATTCAGGTCTGGAGGCCTTTGGCAATGATATAATGTTTAGACAAGTTTTTGAAATTGCCCAGAAGCATTGATAAAATGATTTTCTGTTAAAAGCAGGGATCATTATTTCAGGAATAGAATTCATAATCACTATCATTAAGGTAGCAAACCAATATTTTTCATTATAATACCATTCTGTATTATTTTCAATATTTAAATAAAATCTCCTTGATGAATTATCCAGTGCCTCTGCATTATAGACAGATATAACAGTGGTAGGGAGAAAGGATTTTAACCAATAGTATTTTATTATTTTTCATTTCAAAGAAGTATTTGGAAAGATCACATCACCAGGATTAAAAAAAAAAAGAAATTAAAGGGTAAAAGCAGTTAAAATCAAAGGTTATTTTCATATGTAGAATTTACCCATGAAAGATTTCACTGATTAGGGATGAGGTGGGAAATCAAAAGTTAGAAACTGATGACTATGTTTGACTAATTTAGAGATCTTGTATAGACTTCTAAAATAATCTTAGTGGCCTCTGTGTTTTATCTAATGCAGAAATTATTATTGTCAAAGTATAAGCCAAGACTCTGTAATAAGTGTAAAAATGTTTGCATTTATTGTGATTAATTTAGCTTTTGATTGAGTCATGATTTGAATTGCTTTACGATCTGGAAGGTTATTTACAAAACTTCTGCACCAGTTATAGTACTGTGATTTGAATTTATTCATATCTCCCCCCAAAATTATTATTTATGGGTAAATACCTTACATCTTCAAGAGAAAATGTTTTTCTCCCTATGGCTTTGTCCTGAAAGAGCTTATAAATTCACATATAGGAAATAGAAGAAATTCTATAATCAGATGTTATTACTACATTACTTTATAATAGTTAACTTGTATACTTTTCAATGTGTAATTCCATCACCCTTTTTCTTTTGAAAAAAAATCCAGAGAAACTCATTTTTTAATAACTTACCCATATTCCATTTACCCTTTGCTTCAAGAGGACAATAGCGATTACTAGCAGAAGTCCCTCAAAGACTGGTACTTAACCATTTTTCTTTCTAGCCGGTCCTTCTTTCTGTATAATGTGGGCAAAGTAATCAGCATGTTGCAAGTATTCACAAATTTTGGCCGTCATCATTACTTTTATCATCATCATCATCACCATCGTCATCATGGAATGTTCTCTGATCTCTCCAGGACAAAACATAAGTTAAAGGAGTTCCTCTCTTGGATGGGGGCTGCTAGTTGTGCTATTTCAAGGGGCTCCATTCACATCACTGTCTGTGTAAATAGCACCCCTCAGAGTTGTGCAAGACAACCTATGCAGCATTATATAGAGAGCTGATTTGGATGCTTGCTGCTTGTTAAAGGATAGGTGTCATAAGGAGTGACAAATGTCTTAGACATGTGCTTTAGGGTGACTGAGTAGGTTTCCATAGGCATCCCACAATGCAGTAGCAGAGAAGCCCCGGGGACTAAAAGCAGAAGTTACCATGAAGTTACTTCTATACATGGTTATGGGACCAGATGTGACTCTTCCCTGGATATCTGTATATTTTCCACATCCCTTAGAAAATAAGCAGCAAACCTAACTGGATGTAACTGTGATGTAGCAATTTCTCTCATGGAGGAAAAAGTGAGGAGTAATATTTTGGATATTTGATTAAGGTTTCAATGCACAATCTTATTGAAGCAAGGCACTATAATTGAAGACACAGGTTTTTCTTCCTGTTTTAAGTCATAAAATCTTAAAGCATTCAACTTGAAACTTGAGAGGAAACCCAGTTATAAATAAAAGCTTTCAAAGAACCGGTAGATAACTTGGCTTCCTCTCTGTTAGTTTCCCATTCTGTTACTCCTGTCTCATAAAATATTGGCATGGAGCTTGCAAACATTTCAGCTGTGCAGAGAATTGTCATTGAAATTATTTGCCTCAAATATTTTTACTTCTTAGGAACACTTATTTAGAAAGTTGTGTATAAAAGGGGTATTAGAACAAATTCCCATTTCATGTGTTAATTAGTTTACTCTATAGAACTCTGGGTAATTGAGGATGTGCAATATTAATTAAAGTTTTTGAGGGTACTAATGGACCATGAGGTAAAGAGAGGAAAGTCACTTAGATGTGCAGGTGGGCCCTGTAGAGGGTGGTTCATTGTTTCATTTGTGAATCTCTCAAAGCCTCCAATGCGTCTAGATTATAGCTCTTCAGATACAGGTGCTTGGTTTTTCCATTTCTCCTAGAAACAACAAGAATGTAATGCTCAAGAGAGGCTCATTTGGAAATCTAAGAACCTGGAATCTAGTGATGGCCTGGAAATATGCATTTATTAGAAGCTCTTTAGGTTGTTCATCCATACACTGAAGTTTGAGAATCATTGACCTAGCATGTAAAATGGAAATTCATCCAGTTCGCTAGAGTTAATAAAAATATTCCTTAATGTTCTTTATGTCTTCAATATTTAAGGGGGAAAACAAAGAAGTTATGTATTCATCTGTCATTTGTTCTTCTGATCATGTTAGATCACCAGGGAGGGGTTTCCTGAGCCAAAGATAAAGATATCCCGACAGACTTGTTTCCTCTTGTATCCTAATTTATCAATCAGTTGGTTTAGAAATGTTTCCTGAAATTACCAGTACATTCTGATGTAGGTGTGGTGTTTTAATTTTCTTTAAGAAATTCTGTAAGGATAATTCTACCTAGATAAATGATTTTACTCGTCATTACTGGAGAATTTTAGAAAAAAATTATTTTGTATTTATTTTTTACAATTAGTCACTGTTACCTCATGCAAGACAAATTATAAGACCACTATGTGGCTCATAGCCCTCATCACTCAGGGCATGATTAGGTTCGAGATACACCCGTGGGGCCAGGACAGGCAGTGAGTGACCCAGGTGCTTGGGGAGGAGACAGTGCAAAAACCAGCCTGTAAAAAGAGCTCAGGGACTTAATGATTTCATATGTGCCAAAATTACTTTGAGAGGTTTAAATACGACAGTTTTCTTGATTTGAATAAATTTATAGCAAAAAAAAAAAAAAAAAAAAAAGATTTGCAATACACCTTGACCTTAGCAGCAACATATTTCCAAAGCTTCTTGGGGTGGGTCAATGATGCAGATAATTAAGGTCATTAGTTTTTTTCTAATTTGTTCCTATGGGATTAAATTTCAGGCAGTAATTAAATATCAGTAATTTTGTCTTCATCCTATTTTCAAACTTGTATAATCTGTTGTATACTCAGTTATAGTCTTTTTTCTGTAATTTCTATACTTTTAATTCCCTCTTTTTACAAATTTAAAGCTACTGTATTAGAGAAAAATAGATGCCAAGAAGGACAATAGCTATCCCCATGTTATAATTTGCTGGTTCCTTTCTAAAAACTCAAACATATAACTTTTCATCTTTGTATTTACATGCACATCTGTGATTAATGTGTTTATAAGCATTTTAACATTTCGAGACAAGTAAAATAAAAATAATTTTACATTTGCAGAAGAATTTATATTTTGCAAATATTTTTGGGTACATTATTTTACTTGATTGTTCCAAAGATTTTGTGAAATAAGGAGCGATAATGCCTGCTTGTAGTAACTGAGAAATCAAGTGTCTGGCCCAAAGCTAGTAACCTGGGAACCCTGCCTTTCACTGCTTTGGCTTTGTTAGGTTTTCAAAGTGCAGTGCTGTATACAAAAACACTCAACCTTACCTTTATTTTTTTTAATTTATTTTGAGAGAGAGTGCACAAGTCGGGGAGGGGCAGGGAGTGAGAGAGGGAGAGAGAGAAATCCCAAGTAGGCTCTGTGCTGTCAGGGCAGAGCCCAATGTGGGGCTTGAACTCATGAACTGTGAGATCCTGACCTGAGCCGAAATCGAGAGTTTGATGCCCAACTGACTGAGCCACCCAGGAGCCCCTTAAATTATATTTTAAAAATTTATCAAACCTTATCATCTCTATAACATCATGTGATTAAACTCTTTTCAGATTGCAAGGGTTGACACTGGGAAGGGGTGACTGGGTTAAGTCCGGGAAGACCCCTGCTCAGCGTTGTTCACTAACTTTAGGATGAATGATTAACAGAAATTTCTGGCTGTACTTATTATTCATCTCTAGGAAACTTTATCTAGCTTTGGCAATAGAGTAATATTCCAATGAAAACAAGGCGATACTCTTGATGACTCCTTGGTCCCAGTGGTTTATTTGGACCACTCTGGAAAACAACAACAATAATACTAAATATTGATTAAGTACTTACTAAATACACTGTCCTTATTATTTATGTGCATTGACATTTATTTCTCATAGCAATTTCATGAGGTACTATCATTATTAATTAATAATAAGTTGAGCATATTCTCTGCATATGAAACATTATAGGATTTAAAATCTCATTCAGAAAAATTATGTAATGTTCTATCAAAATAAGCATCTATTAATGGAAATATTGCCTTTTTTAGCTATCAGGAATAGCAAAAGCTGCAGGATTTTTTATGCAATTCCAAATGATGCAAGAAACTACATTACAACCCCAAAATGGGTTGGTACAAATGATATATTTTTATGGAAAATTATATAATTGCAAACTGATACACCCGAAGTTCCTGTTGTTACCAGACAGAGAACCAGTTGCAAACTCTGGTTCAGCTGCTCACCTCTCGAAATTCAATACTCAAGAGACAAGTGATGGTGGGAAAGGAAAGGTTGCGTTATTTAGGAAGCCTCAACCTGGGAAGATGGTGGACTAATGTCTTAAAGACCGTCTTCCCAGTCCAGGTGAAGGCAGAGGGTTTTAAAGGGGAAGGGTTGAGAAATGGGCGGGGGTGGGGTTGGGGGGGTTGGGAGGGGTGCTAACATGCAGGAGAAGCTGATGCTCTGCCAGTTAATTATATGTCAACATGACCCTCAACAGACTTGCTGGCATCGATGGCAGCTGTTTTTAATGGGGTCAGGGCTTATCTTCCAAGAAAGCCTGGTCCTTTATTCGTCAAGGCCAGTGATCTGCAAAACCTCAAGGAAAAGGCGGTTAGTTCTCCTACAGACCAATGGACTTAGGTTAGCAGGCAAGGAGTGCATGATCTTGAAGGAGTTAACCCTTCAAACTTGTTGAAGTGCTGTTATGATGACCACCTTCCACATACCAATGCTTTACTACTCTTGGCCACAGCGTTTGACACTGATGCTAATTAGGACTTCAGTAAATGTTCTTTCTTTGAGTTAATGAATTAAGTGAAATTCTCTTACAAAGTGATTATTTTTTTTCTTTTCCATCTCTTTTCAGTTTGGAGATTTCTCCTATTGGATAGGAATAGGTTTTGCGTGGTGAAGTGTTAGTAGCTCCCTCCATTCGGTTCTTTCTGTTGTGGGTTATCTTCTAGATTCAATCAATCATTTTTTTGATTACCATTTGCTACATACCTATTATGGAGCAGGCACTAAGTAGATAATGTGAGGAGTAAGACCCAGCTTTTGCCTTCATGGACTATTCAGTAATGTATTGTGAATTGCTGTGTAAAGTGATTTCTGGAAGAATTCAGACACAAAACTTGACTTTATCTTCTTTTTCCAGAGGCTTTTCCCTCTCTGTTTTCTTACTGGCCTAACATAGTCTCTGCTACCCATTCCTCGTTTCTCCCATGCTTATATTTTTCTCCATTTAGTCTTTCTCTTCCTAGACCATCGTTTTATTACATTCCTTCCTTCAACTTCTCTTGCTTTCTTTCTAATTTAGGTCCATTTCAAGGCCCAAGGACTGAAGGGTAATCTATATAATTAATGACTCTTGTCTTGATCCTACAAGGCTCCAGTAGTCAGTAACAGTGACTCTGACCATGAGTACTTATCCCAATTCCATGAATCTTACTACAGATTTCTCTCATTAGTTCAATGAGTATCTAGTTGGAATATTTCTCATTCTCTCCTATGCACTTGTATCATCAGGACATGGGATCATTGTGACATTTTAATTTGTGGAAGGCTGACGCTTAATCCATTAATTTACCTAAATTCTGACATCAGAACAACATGCTGAGAAAACCCACAGATTCTACAAGATGACTTGAAACTGCTTAGTGAACTCTTATTGATAGCAAATGGTTACCGCATAATTAGGAAATTAGCACCTGCTGCTTCCAAACATTATAAAAGCAATATAATAGCAGGGCTAGACAAACATCTTTGGGTGGTCCTACTCATGCTTACAGAGTTTCTGATATTTTCTTTGAAACCCGGTACCTTGAATTTTGTATAAAAGCAATATAAATATTTAATAGTCTATAAGTTGACACTATATAAATACATCACTTCCTCAATCACTATTGCCTGGAAGGAGTTTTAGAGATTATAGACATGTTAAAATGTCATACAGAAATTTTTTAATGTTTATTTATTTTTGAGAGAGAGAGACAGAGTGCAAGTGGGGGAGGGGCAGAGAGAGAGGGAGACACAGAATCCAAAGCAGGTTCCAGGCTCCGAGCTGTCAGCAGAGAGGCTGATGCATGGCTCAAACCCACGGACCGTGATATCATGACCTGAGCCGAGGTTGTATGCTCAACCAACAGAGCCACCTAGGCACCCCCATACAGAAATTTTTATTAAGGGACTTTGGTTCATGTACACAAATCTATTCAAGTAATATTTAGGATCTCTTTGCTCAATTTTATTTTTGTAATAATTCATTATGTCACCTAATTTCTGACAAATTATTTATGCCTTAGAACATTTTGTTAGGAAGAAGTAGGTGCACATTTTGTTCATGTAATTCCTTCATAGTTAATAGAATAAATTGTAGAAGTATTTATTATTTTTTTGATTCCTAAACAACAAAATTGGTGTTAGTTCACAACCTCTGGAGCTTCCTGGGTTAAATTTGAAACAAGCTCCTGTACATGGAGGGCAGGAATTGACCAGAGAAAGAGACAGGCCACTCCAGATTGGTAGGTGGCAAGTTTAATAAGCAAAGGAACTTACCTATGAAGCTTGTCTTGGGTAGCCACAAGATGAGTATATGTCCATACCCACTGGAATTTTAAAAGTTTATATAGAGGCTTTAACTGACTTCAGTTACAAATACTATTCAGATGACCTCAATAACACCTTACTCTCTCAAGGCTGCATCCTTGAACAGCTTCAGCTGTGGGAATGGTGGCTGGGGCATACATTCCAAGGACAGGAGAGGAGGTGAGAAGCCTGTGACTGCCCATCAGTTGACAGCCATGTCCTCTTGATTAACTCCTCCAACAATTAGGCCATGGAAGAATTAAGTTGCCCCCCTTTTTTTGCACCTTTTATGTAACTAATGATATAGAATTAAAGATCTTTATTGTATGAAAAGTCTGAAAGCTTGACTAGTCCACAGAGTGGGTAGAGTAGTGAAAGCCAGGTTGTTGATTTGCAAGAGATAGTTTTTGTTAGAAGAGAAAACCTGGGGGAATTATGTGCTGACAAGTCAGTGGAAATCAAACAAGGAGAAAGAATGCCAATCTGGTAGAGACTGAATGAGGGTCATTTTGGGAAAGGAGAATAGTTGGATGGGCTGTGACCTCAGGGGAAATTGGCAGGTTTAGAGATTGGAAAGTGGGCTTTGTGGATTAGAGCAGGGTCAGCATGGACAAGCTGTGGGATTGCCCTGCTCATCAGTGCTCCAGAACCAGCCTGTGCTGGTAGAGCAGCTGTGCTTACCTGCACGTTACGTTTGGTGTAGAGCCAGGTTCAGTGTCCTCTCATGACTGACTCATGAGCACCTTCTTTTGACAGCTGTTAACATTACTGTTTGGGAAACATCTGGCAGAAGTGATGCCCTCTCATGTTTCAAGATTCTGCTGAGCCCAAGTAAACACTGCCCTTTTCAATGACACAGGACTCAAGATTTTCCCCAGAAATAAAGAGCAAGGCCTTTGGCATCCAGATTAATTGTGTGGTTATGTGAAAGAAAAAAAGCCTGCAGTATCCATATTTAGGGGGATTGAACAATGGTAATAATTATTCACCTAGTGTATTATTTTCCTATTGAAACAAATCGCCATAAACTGAGTGGTTTATAATAACACAGACTTATTACTTTATAGTTCTGGAGGTCAGAGTCTGGAAGGAGTTTTATGGGACTAAAATCGAGCTTTCTGTAGGATTTTACTCTTTCTGGAGGCTTTCTGAAGAATCTGTTTCTTGCCTTTTCCAGCTCCTGGAGGCTCCCTGGGTCCTGGTTCTGCATCTCTCTGACCTCTGCTTCCATTGTTATATCTTTTTTTCTAACCCTTCATCTTCTTTCCCTTATAAAGACCTTTGTGATTATATTGGACCTACCTGGGTAATCCAGGATGATCGTCCTATCTCAAGATCCTTAGTGAAATAATATCTGCAGAGCCTCTTTTGCCATATAAGGTGACATATTCATAGGTTGTGGGGATTAGGACATGGATATTTTTGGCCAGCCATTAGTCTACCTGCCATACCTGGTAGGTACAGTAAACTTATTTTGTCTATGAGAAAACTAAGACTTTATGGTAGATTCAACTTTTTTCCAATGTGTGTCACACGTGGACGCACTTCTGTCATGACTGCATGAGGATAAGAGTGGACTTCTACAGCCCTTGACTTTAGCGTTGGCCACATGACTCCCTTTAGACAATGGGATGGTAATAGATGTGGTGCATGCAAAAGCTTGAAATGTGCTTGCATGATTGAGTTTTCTCTCCTGCACTCTTTCCAAGAGAAGGCGTGATGCAGGAGGCTGGCTGGTCCTAGGAGAGGGAGAGACATGAAGAACAGACCTGGACCCAACCAACATTTTGAAGCCAAATCCTTCATAGCTTAGCCCCGATCTGCTGACTGCCAGCTAAATTGCAGACTCAAGAGTGAGCCATAAATGTTTAACGTTGCATTTCACTCTGTTTGGGGTGGTTGGTTAAGCAGCAGGAGCAAACTGGTACAAGTTCACAGATTCTGAGTACCTTGCTCAAAGTCACATGATGGTGAGTGATATAACTATCAGAAAGTTTGACTCCAAAGCTTGGGCTCTTATCCATTAGGCAGCTAGTGTCCAACCACTCATTGGATGCCTGAATTTTCTCTACAGCATCTCTGTAAAGGTCTTACCTAGCCTTTGGTGGGGATTTCTAGAGGGAAGAGATTCAGAGTCTTGGCAAGACAAGGATTCAAGTCTCACTATCCTGTGGATATTGAACCTACTGAAACTGATCATACCAGGATAGAGTGAAGGCCATCTGTCACCCACTTCCATGAATATAATTTAAGACTAAAATAATATTTTTGGTGGCCACATCACACTGTTGTGATGTTGGCTTGTTGACTCATTCAAACATCTTTTCTCAGTGGAAAGATTCATGAGGTTAAAACTTTCAATCTCATAAAACATCTGTTTTTATTAAATATAATACTCTTGTTAGTTTTTTTTCTGTGTTTACATACAGGACTCTATATTCAACAAAATTTAATTTTATTGTGTTAGTCAAAGATGTTAATCCTTTTAGACTCTGGTCTTGTAATTAGCTATGCCTTAGCACTTTATGGAGTTGATGGAAGGAACACAGTTTTGATTGTGGCAAACTATCAGCATGGAATAACACTGAGTAAAAAGAATTGACCTTAAAGCAAATAAAGTTATCACTAATGAAGTGGCAAATGTATTTTATTAAGTATAAGAAACCAATAAATTTATTTATTTATTTATTTTTAAATTTTTTTTTTTTAACGTTTATTTATTTTTGAGACAGAGACAGAGCATGAGCGGGGGAGGGTCAGAGAGAGAGGGAGACACAGAATCTGAAGCAGGCTCCAGGCTCTGAGCAGTCAGCACAGAGCCGGACGCGGGGCTCGAACTCACGGACTGTGAGATCGTGACCTGAGCCGAAGGCGGACGCTTAACCGACTGAGCCACCCAGGCGCCCCGAAACCAATAAATTTAAACTAGTGGTCTTTTTAATACAGAAAGAGGAGAGAAATGAAAGATGGGCAAAGAGGAGAGAAATGAATTATGTGTAAGTGGTTGTACCATAGACTGTATCAGCCTCAGAGGGTTTCATGGATTTCCTTTTAGTAGGCTCTTTAACAATGATCTTTACACATTACTCATATAGTGCCAGAAACTTTGTTCAGGAAGGGAGCCATTTGTCTCCCAGGGGTCATGGATCCTAATTCCTACAATCTCAGGGAAATAACTGTGATTCTGGGAAGCAGATAACTTGGAATGGCGCAAATTTTGTGTGGTGAGTCGGTCAGACCAATACTCAGTAGTAGTGTGTTTCTAGAGTCATGGAACTTCATTCACAATGAAAACACAGCAGCAAGAGCCTGAAGGCTGAAAATTTGCCTCTGTGAGTACCTTGTGCTTTTAACTGTAGTTCTAGGACAACATATACACATTTGTCAGTTAAAAGAAAGTATTAGGAAATTTCAATAACCAATAAACCAACCAAACTTAACTAAGGTTACCACCTCTCTTTTGAACCATATAAAAAACTAAATCATGGAGCTTTGAGACACAGCATCATGGATTCTCTTAATTAATCACAGCTGTCAGGGCTCCTCTTCTAATTGTGGGATTTTTCTTTACATATATATATTTTTTTCTTTTATTATTCTTTATTTCTGCCTACTTCAGCATCTTCCATGGCCAGTTCTTTCTGCCTCAGTTACAAGTTAGCTTTCTCAAAAAGTCTTTTTCATATTTCTAAGATTTCTAGAGATGGAATTATGCCCCCAAAGAAGTGACTTGGTGGTGAGAGCCTATGAGGACTGAAGCAGACCCAAAGCCTGTGCTGGAAATTAGGTAGCTGCCCACTCAGCCTGCACAACAGGCTTTCTCTCTCTCTTCTGTCCGTCCTTTCTGTTGGAGGTAAATGTGAGGCACAATAAACCACTGCTGGAAAGACCACTTGACTTGATTTTTTCCATACTGGATTCAAAGTGACTATTGGCTCCTATTTCGTACGGTGGGCAAGAAGTCCTATACTAGTCATCACTGGGGCTTCTTTCCCTACCATTATGATCTGCAGGATCTGCTTGAGGGGGTCAGAAAACCTAGCCATGGTCCTGGTCTGTGGATTCTGGCACATTCATCTTCATTTCTGCTCTTCCAGCCCCTTGATGCTGCACTGATGCTGCTCACGGGCCTTTCACATAATTTGTCTCTCAGAATACCCCACTTCTACTTTTTCCAGTTCTTGGAACTACCCATCTTCATCTTGTGTATGTCCAGGCTCTTTTTTTTAATTTTATTTTTTAACATTTATTTATTGTTGAGAGACAGAGAGAGACAGAGCACGAGCAGGGGAGAGGGAGACACAGAATCCGAAGCAGGCTCCAGGCTCTGAGCTGTCAGCACAGAGCCCGATGCAGGACTCAAACTCACGAACTGCGAGATCATGACCTGAGCCGAAGTCGGACGCTCAACCAACTGAGCCACCCAGGCGCCCTGTGTATGTCCAGGCTCTTGAAAACATAGCTCCATCAATTATTCACAGGAGCAGGAAAAAACCCAAATTTCTAAGAATCCCCACTTTTCTTTGTGAGTGAAAGAAGAGACAAATACCATAATTCTTTAGTAGTGTCTTAAATGATTTTTGTGTTCTCTTTTCCTCCATGAAGGGGTAAGAACTCTATTCTCTGGAGGGAGGTGACCTGGTTTCATATACAGAGTCTGCTATTTCCTGGGTGGGTGTGATGGGGAAATTTACCTAACTTTTGTAAGCCCTAGTTTTCTTGTTGCTGAAATTGGGATAATGATCATGATTATTTCCTATGAACTGTTGCATATAAACCATTTTGCACAATGCCTGGCATGTTATAAGGGCTCAATGAATATTGTTATTACTTTTATTATCCACCTCAACAAACAGTGAATTGTTAGGGATGAAGACCTTCTACAAGGGCCTTCTAGCTGGACTTGGAATCAAACTGACATAATTCAGATGAACATGATAAAATAAAATTTAATAGTGTATGTAAGGGAATCCACATAGACCTGGAAATTCCAAGAACAAGGCAACATGAAGCTTACATGAACTAAGGAGAGAGGTAGAGTCTGAAGATACAAAGGGGGGGAAGGTCACTAGCAGGAAGGTGAAAGGAGATGTTTTTAAAAACAAAGTTTGCCCTATTACACAGATAAGTGTATTAGGTAAAAGGGAGTCTCTGTTAATAACTCTTCCTGATACAGGCTCTCCTTTACAATGTAAATTTAGGCAGTTGAGGACCATGAAGAGAGCTTTTCTACATCTACTGAGTTTTGATGACTTTTAACTCAAAATGATGTTCACGCCAAAGTGGCCTATCTTGGGGAAGCCTGCCCTTGGCCTCTATAGAATCAGTCATTGTTAAGTACTCTGCTAGGCAATGAGGGTGCACAAAGATGAACAAAACATGATTTCTGTCCTCAGAGGAATTAAGTTCTTTCTTATGAGGAATACAAACTCATAGTTACTATAGAATGTAGTAAGTACTCAGAGTTTACTGGGGGACAGAAGCAGGACATCTGAATTCTTTTAAATTCAGAATCTTATAGAGATTCTGTTCTCTTCACATAACATCTTTTAAAACTAGGGCTGCATGGGAACCCTGGGGCACTCCTTAAAAGGCATTATGGTACTACAAGTTTTGTTGGCTGAACTCACTTCCTTTTGGGAAATCTTAGCTTCTGCATCTAAACTTGGCTTAGCCTCTGCCACACAAAACTGTTTTCCTGAGGCCAGTTTCTGTGTTTGAGTTTCTCATTGGCTTTGGCCCCTAACTGGGTCTTTGTCTTGGATTCTGTAGTTTTAACTTCCTGTGACTACTTGGCCATGTGTTTGCCAGCCTGGCTGTGCTGCACTTGGCTGTGTACCTGTGAGCTCAGCCAGCTACCTAAGTGCCTTGTGTCTGAGCATTCTCGTACAACACCTGTCATCCTGAAAGCCTGGCCTGCCTCTTCTGGACAGAGGCGGGCTCTCTCTGTTCTTTCGTAATAGCCTGGATTGACTTGTTATGCCTTTCAACAATAATTGGGGAATTATTTGTAAATATATGGGATGTGCTCTGCTATAAGGCACAGAGTAGACTACTAGATATGGCTTAAAATACTTAGACATTTGTTATATCAATTAAGAAGTTTAGAAGAGGCTCAGGTTGTTGGTGGCTTGATAATGTGATAAACAACTCCATTTTTCCTGTTCTGTGCTCTCATCCTTAGCTTGTTTGTGATGCTCCCTCATGGATTCAAGATGACTGCCATAGCTTAAAGCTAATCCAGAGGCAAAAAACAGAAGAAGAAGAAAAGCAAAAAAAGAACATTCTTTGTAGGTGTGCCTCTTCTATCAAAAAGGAAAAAGAAAATTCTGGAAACTTTCTAGAAGCACTGTCTGACATTTCATTAGCTGGAATAGGGTCTTAGGGCCACTATTTGTTATAACAAGAGGCTGGGAATATGAATATATGGCATTGCCTCTCTGGTAGAGCATGGGTTTGGAAATAGCTGTTGGATAGACAAGCAACAGCGCCTGCCACGCCATTACTAAACAACTTTGGTAAGATTTAATTTTTATTTTATGCAATTTAAGTCACATTAGATCATGCTACTTGAATTACTAAAGCGCTTTAATAGTGATCACATGTCATAATATTTAGTTTGCTTATACTTGTTTTTTTCTGTCTTTCCAGGTTCATTTCCTCTTTTTTTTTTTTTTTCAGTATTCATTCCTTTTGATTTCTGGCTGCTATTCATCTTTTCTAAGGCCTAGAGCTTTTTACCCGATTCTATTATTCTAACACTAGAACTTCACAGACATCAAATGATATTAGGGGTGGTAAGCAATTTGTTATTAACTAACAGCAATATAAGTCTAAGCCTGTCAGCTATCTGCCATATCCATAGTAGGGCGCTAATTGTGTAATTTTAAACAAGTGCATGTCACATTTGACTTAAAGTGAGCAATCTAAAGTAGAAAGGAACTTCCCCAAGTAGTGTACATTGCTTTGTTTTTTCCCTTCTGCTTGCCTACTTGGAATCAAAAACAAAATAAAATACTGAACACAATGACTACAGAGTCACAGCGCTCATTCCCAAGGCTTCTTCCTTCACTGCCTCTGTCCGCCTCCCCCTTCCAAGCCTCAGGGGCTCTGCAGTCAGTGAGGTGGAACTCATTTCACATTTGAGGAGAACAATGATAGGAAAGCTCTCTGCATGCAGAGCAGGGCAGACTCTCTCTCAGCAAGCCTGTCAGCAATGCTGCTCTGGATTCTGCTAGTCACAAACAAGCTTTTTAAAACACTGACTTAAAAGAATATTATTAGTACTGGTAATAAGAGCAACCCTTTATTGAATGTCTACATGTGACAGAAATTTTCTTAGGTACCTTTCTAACAATACTGTTTCTTTAATCCTGGCAAATTTGCAAGGTGGATATTAACTTATTTTACATAATAGAAGCTGACAACATCCCAGTATGATTCGAAGGACAATGAAAAAAAAAAAAAACATTTGTCCCCAATTATTTTGGTCTTCATTTTGATCTGCTGCCTGAAATCCTTTTCTATTTTTTCCCCCTACTTTCCTGCTCCAGCTAAGTGTCTTCTGCTTAGGTTGAAGTTTCTAGAAGTAGAACCTGAGATTGGGTTCTTGTGAAAAGTGATTTATTGAGGAAGTACTCTCAAAAGTAAGGGGTGAAGGAAGCAGGTTAGGGCAGGGGAGGACAGCTCAGCCAGGGAGTGGTCTTGGCTGGAGACCAGATGCAGTCTGGGTACTCAGAATACAAATTGTACCATGGATTTGTTTCCACCTTGCAGTAATGGGCTGGCATTTTGTATGCTTCTGTCTGTCTGTCATCAGCCATTGGCTGTCCATGTATGTGTGTTTATGTATGTGTGTTAGGGCATCATCTGTTCTGCTGAGATGTTTATCCAGAAAGGGGGAAGCTGTGAGTTTTTAGCAGCCGATATTCATGCTGCTTGGGGGGTGGGTCAGCCAACCTTGTGAAGGGAGTTCTGGGTGCATCCACTACAGTCCACCTCTTGCCCTGTTCAGATTTACTTGCTTCTTCCATCAAGTTCATTTCATCCAGGCATAGCCTTGCCACAGTCAGTGGGACAGTTAGTGGTATATAAATTATAGCCCCCACGCTGTCGTTGGTCTCAACGTGATAACTGGTATTTATTTTCTCCCTCTTTTACCATCCATTTTAGACCCCCTCCTCCTACCTAGCTAGCACTTTTGCTGGCCTAGGTGGTTTGCATGAGTGGGTGGCCCTTATTTTTAGTCCTTGTGGAGTCTGAGCCTCTGATCACTATGCCCTTGTCAGGCAGTGGTTGCTGTCCTTGATCATTTACATTTAAAACCATGTGAATACCAAGAGAGGCACCAGAGTCCCAGCTATATTTTTATCTGCCCTTAATATGTACCAGCAGTTCTATATCTTTGAGAAAATCAAGGTCAATTCCTTCTGCTCGTATAATGATTCCTTTTTATACCAACTAGATTACTGTCATGGTGAACCTAAGGTGACTAGATATCAACTGTAGTTTTAAGTTTAGTGAGCCTTTCACTGTGTTACTTGGTACAAGTATTCCCTTCCGGGACCAAGGGCTTAAAACTAATAATACCTAAAGTTGTAGTAATTCCTAGGCCCCAGGTGAAGGCCTAGGAATGATGGCGAATGGGATCATTCCTACAGCTTTCCGTTGGTTCCTGGACCCATGAATTGTAGGTATTGGAAATATAGCACCACATAATAACCACCATATAAGCCTAACATAATACTGGCTTAAGGTATAAGTGGCATCCTGAAGAATGATGCCCCTTTCCCACAGGGTTTCATCTCCAAGCTGATATATCATCTGTACCTTCAACATGATATATCTGTTCGGTGGCAGGTTCTGGATGATATGACACATGGTATGGCATGGTCTTGGTCCTGATCCTGAACCCTAGGGGTTGGTGCTATGTCTTTCCTATTGGTGCTATGTCTTTTCCTATTTCCTGGCTAGTGATTTGGACATAATGCCCTTCTTCACTACAGATACTTTAATAACATGGAATCTGCTGCGTTGTATGCATGAACCACAATTCTCGGTTACTTGTATTTCAGCCTCCAGCTGTTCTTTTTGTCAGCCCTACCCCAAACTAACAACCATCTGTGCCCCTTGATAAGTGGATGTGTGTCTTCTAACACCTGAAGAGGTCCACAGAGCACTTTCTTTCTTTCTTAGAGATAGAAGGGGCAAAAATAATTTGCCCTTTCCTTTTGAGAGGAGGTTCCAACATGCCTCAAACCACCAGACTCCTAGATAAACTCTGTGGGGTTTATCTCCCACACTCTGGAGCAGTGTATCTTATATTCAGGTGTTTAGTATTCCTTGCTCATCAGGTCTCATTCAGAGGAGTTATTAATACAGGGGGACCAGTGTGGGGTTCTGCGCAATGTCAATAGTTGGCTGCCCTTCCCCCCTTCAGTCTCCTGGATGAAGAGGCTCCCATTCATCTGAAGGAATTATTCTCTGTTCTGAGGATAGCAGCAGAGACAGTTAGCAGCCACCAGTCATAGTATCTGAGGACAGTGGACAAGCCTGGCGAAGGGGAGGGGTAGGGACACACCCTAGCACCCACCACACCCTATAAACATAAAATGATGTTATCTGGAGACAAAGGAGGAGAAGCATTGGGTGGGGAAGGGATCAAAATTGAGGATACTAGGATGTCACCAAAACATTGCAAAGAAGAGCAGTGGAAGGCAGTTGCATTGCAATAAAGAGAGGAAACTAGGGTACTGGTTGCCAGAGTTCAGAATAGCCCCAGGGCTTTCCTGTGGAAGCGGCAGCAGTGTAGGGGTGGAGAGAGGGTTGTTACATATTCAGAGAATTAGCAAGTCAGTTTTGAAACACTTGGCTGTTTGAAATTGGCTATGGTGGGAGTATTCCCAGCACAGAAATCAGCTAACACGGGAAATTAGGGCTTTTATCCTCTCCCTGAAAATAGTTTACCAGCTCATCATTGTTACTAAAAAGTTTCTGAAAAGAATATCAAAACGGGAAAAGGTGAAGAGTGGCAGAGCCCCCAAGCCCCAAACTCTCCCTACTTAATAATTTACCCTGGAGCCAAAGTTCATCCCTGCACATTTTGCTTTTCCGCAAATGCAATCAGAAAGTGCCATCTGGCTAGCCATTTTTTTTGAGGCCATTATTGTTATTTTTTCTCGTGTAAAAAAAAAGTCCATTTACTTCCGGGGTTTTCTCAGTAACTTTATGTTGCCATAGATATGAAGAAACTCTCCCCATTCTGTTTTTCCGCCTCCTGTGGATTGCGTCCTTGTATAATTGAAAAGCTAATCATGTTACTCCCCTGCTGAAAACAAATCAATGGTTCTTGGCAGCATTTACATATAAAATCTAACTTCAGAGTCTGCTGTATGACCTGAGTTCTTCTCAGAAGCAGAATATGAAATGAGGACTTGCGTGCAGGTCGTTTATTGGAGAGGTGATCTCAGGGCAGGAGGGAGAGATGGAGAAATGTGAAAGAGGGAAGGGGATAGAGCCACGGCAAAGGTACATTGATTACTGCCGTGTTTAATGAGGGTCCTTCGATCCTGCATCCTGCTGGGGCCTTCTGAAGAGTATCTAAAATGCCTTTCCGAATCCACATCAACTGGGAGAAGCATTCTTTTATGGTCTCTTTCCCTTTGGTGAGGATCGCCCCACGAGATCTATATTCCCCCACTCACCACACACACTTGTAGGCTACACATGCCTAAGAGCTGAGTGGTCTTCTTTCAGTGCCCCACCCCGAGGAGCCAGAGAAAAGTCCGAGCTGAAAACATGGCACTGAGTCACAGTGAGTATCTGTCGGTACCAAATGACACGAAGCTCATATGGATCTGTTTCTTGAAGCCAATGGGAGGTGGAACAAAAGAGGCAGCTGATACATATGGCGTATAAAGCCTTCCCTGCTTTTCCATTTTACTCTTGCAGTCCCATCTCTGGGCATGGTCTCCCTTACAGCCCGTATGTACCGATCCCTTACTCTAACCAATCTTTGCCATTCTATATCATCTGATTTTTTTCGCTTTGCTTTTGGTACATGCTGATTTCTCTTCTTGAAATGCTGCCAGTTTTCTCTCTTGGTTAACTCAATCTTTTAAACTAACCTCAGACGTGCCTCTTTCCTGGAAGCTTCGGTGCTTGCCCCCAGTTAGGTTCAATGCCTCTGTAACTCTCAGAACACCCTCATTACAGCTCTACTAAAGCCCTATTGCCACATACTATAACGCTAACACAGAAGTCTGTGTACTACTCAGCCTTCCACACAGGTCCACAAGGACGGGATTTTAAATTTCCACATCCTGGGTGCCTACCACAGTACTTTGCTGCATAATACATGTCCCATAAATACTTGTAGACTAAATGAATGTGTGCATTTTGATTTTGCAGTGGACTGCATCTCCTAAACAAAGAAAATCTAATCTGAGTCCATTCAAAGAATTGAAACATGCATATATTTTGAAAGAAGTTTTCTAGGTATCCAAGTATGTCTTGGATATATATAAAATCAACAAAGCAATAACAATGAAACTGTAAAAAAAAAGTCAAGCAATAAATTGGTGATTATAAACAGAAGGCTCCTGCTCTCATGAATTAGATTTGTAAGACACAGACACATAACGTTATGAATAATGATAAAAGAGGGGAAAATAACACACCGAGAATTGAAATATTATAAGTTAGTATAATTACTAGGAGATCAGAGGATTCTGGAATCTTCTGCGGATAGAAGGACAAGGAGGTTTCTAGGCAGTGGGTGAGATTTGAACTAGTATATGTAGTGGGTGGATAGCAGTGACTCTGGAAGAGAACCCATAGGTTCAAACTCCTAAGTCACATATCACCCTTTATCTGTGTTATCTTGGGCAAATTATAGTTGCCTCATCTATAAATTTGAGTTAGTAGTTATACCTAATTTATGTGGGTATTGTGAGGATTAAAATAAGTAATACATTTATAGAGATTAGAACAGGGCCTGGCATATAATACTTGTATTATATATGGTATACTTACCTTAGAAAATGGGGAGGTGAGTGTCTTAGCAGAGACATAAGATATGTTTGGGAGTCAATAAAGGGACTAGTTTACTTGTAGCACAGAGTTTGTGTGGGGGAAATGGTGGGAGGTAAAACTGGAAAGCTATTTTTGATTCTTACTGAGAACCCAAAGAGTCAGTATAGCCAGCAATGAGAGCAAAAACGAGGTAAGGTGACTGTACGTCTTAGTTTCCCCTGTGGTTTAATTACTGCCTTGTTATAATTCCTAGGATACCTTTCACTTTCAAAAGTGTCTTGTTTGGATAAAAGATACCTAAAAAAGTGATATTTAAACAGAGGGTCAAAGGGATTTGTGGAGATTATCTGGCATAAATGTATAATATGCACTACAGAAAAATATAGGTTGTTAAGAGACTGTTGTGTGTTTGTTTAAAATCATATTTGTTTCCATGGAATCATAAAAACTCAGTATTGATGGGGACCTTGAGAGAATAGAATTCATTCTTCATTTTTATATTGGCACACCGTAATTTGCTTTCAATGTATTTTGAAATGTTCAAAGAAGTATGTGAAGCCAAATTCTTTGCATAAACAACAACAACAACAAAAAACAACACACACGCAAAATAGGCGGAAGTCAAAGCTCGTGACAAGGAAATTACAGATAGCTCATGTGCATGGGAAGTTCTTTACTTCATATTCAAATGGCAGCCCTGAACTATTTCCATATGCCAGATTTGGAATTGTATACATTAGTCAGTACTTTGGTTTGGACAGTGACAACACCATTATGTGGCAGTGTTTGTGGGATGATGTCAACATTCTGCACTTTGCCCTTATTATCTAATGAGCATAAGTGAGAAACTGGGAGACTTAAAGTGCTGATACTAGTGCTACGAACTATGGTTCTTATAATTTTAATAAGGCAAAATTTGAAATCATCAGTTGGCTTAAAAAAGCACATATCAGTCTAGTGTTGAGTCAACCTAAGTCCACTCACTGGGCAGGAGTAAGAGATGCAGGACAGACCTTCCATGTGTGAGCCCTGTTACCCTGTGCTCACTTGAAGCTGGTCAGAACCCATGCAAAGTTGGTCACCTCAGTGGAGAATGGGATATGAGAGATGTGACCTGGTGAAGATCGGAAGTGGTATGTGAGAGGTGTCTGATACAAAGTCTTTTTTAGATTGCATTGGTATTTTCATTTCACCTGTACTGACTTTTTCCTAGAGTTCAGTTCATTTTCTTCACACACTTGGAATTAGGGTGTGTAGAGTCACCTTGAATGAAAGGATATTTCTTTCTCCCTCCACTGACCAGTTTGGTAGTTTTGGTACCACTGCTTTATTTGTAGTCTAGAACCACATTTTAAATGGTTACTCAAGACTGTTGTTGTCTAGTGATACTGGGTATGTTTTATATCCAGTTACAAAGCCAGAGAGTAGCTTGGCTCAGGTTCTGTTTGCCAGGCTCTGTCTTGCCACATTTCGTATAAACTGTATTTCCAGGCAGCTAATGAGGTGATTTTCCCTGCCTCCCCCCCCCCCCCCGCCCCAGGTACCTGTCATGAGATGGTAAGTCCTAGCCTAGCCCAAGTTCTGGTAATGAATCTGGCTTCAGTCTATTGCTGTGGGAGCTATGTGACTTCATTCCTACCTACCACTTTGTTTCTGTTCTATTTCTGGACCTTGACATGACTATCTTCTTTTGATTTATTTTTTAAAAATCCACTCTTTTTTGGGGTGCCTGGGTGGCTCAGCCGGTTGAGCGTCCGACTTCGGCTCAGGTCATGATCTCACAGTTCGTGAGTTCGAGCCCTGCATCGGGCTCTGTGCTGACAGCTCAGAGCCTGGAGCCTGCTTCAGATTTCTGTCTCCCTCTCTCTCTCTGCCCCTTCCCCGCTCATACTCTGTCTCTCTCTGTCTCTCAAAAATGAATAAATGTTAAAAAAATTTTTAAAAAATCCACTCTTTTTTATTTTAATCTCCCATACTACTTGGAACATTGAGTGGGGGCATATCTATACCTAAAGCTACAAAGCTATCTTGACTGGAAATCTCTTGGAAAAATTATTTTGAACAGATAATTCTCCTTCCAGGCAAACTACTAATCAAGTGTAAGTATAAAACAAAAATGTTTCCATATGTGCAAAGGCTCAAGAGAGTTTGCCTTCTTCACATCATTTCAGAAAAAAGAACAACTAAACCTGCACTTTTACAAAAAGAAAGGTACAAACCAAGAGATGAGAAGATTCAGAATTTAGGAAACATTGTCTTCAGGCAAGATAGGATTCACAGGATAAATAGTAGTAAAGGGAATTCCTCAGGCATAAAGTGGGTTATCTGAGATGCACAGACACATTAATCAAGAGAAAAGAAAGTAAATTATAAACAACAGGTAAAACCACAGAAGCTGA
Organism: Panthera uncia; assembly: GCF_023721935.1. NCBI lineage: Eukaryota > Metazoa > Chordata > Mammalia > Carnivora > Felidae > Panthera > Panthera uncia. The sequence continues at coordinate 35,157,394 of NC_064811.1, forward strand.
AGATTAGTCATGCTCCAATATGTAGCACATGGAAATTTATCATTTTGAAATGGTCCTCAGCCTTTTTTGGTCTTTCATGCCATCTACATTTTGAAGAATACTGTTATTTAGCAGAATATTCCTCAATCTGGGTTTCTCTGCTGTTTCCTCATGATTAGAATCAGGTTGTAGGGGGCGCCTGGGTGGCTCAGTCAGTTAAGCGTCTGACTTCAGCTCAGGTCATGATCTCTTGGTTTGTTGGTTTGAGCCCTGCGTTGGGCTCTGTGCTGACAGCTCAGAGCCTGGAGCCTGTTTCAGATTCTGTGTCTCCCTCTCTCTCTGCCCCTCCCCCACTCACACTCTGTCTCTCTGTCTCTTGAAAATAAATAAATGTTAAAAAAAATTTAAAAAAAAGAATCAGGTTATATATTTTGGGCTGGGATATTACATAAGTCATATATCTTTCTGGGGTATCCCATCTGAAGGCACATGTTGTCCATTTATTCCTTTGAGTAATATTCATTTTAGTTTTTATTATGGTGTCTAATATCTCCACTGTAAAGTCATTTTTCTTATTTTAATTAATAAATACTTTATTGGGAGGTACTTTGAGGCTGTGTGATTATCTTGTTACTCATCAAACTTCCACAGCAAAGATTAAGCACATGTCGATGACTTTTTTCCGTGAATAAAATTTTAGAATTATGTTTGCAAAGTGATGATTTCCCCCTATAGTTATTAGCATTCTTCTGTAAGAAAGATTCTCTTTTCTCCTTTGTTTATGGATTTATTTATCTATTTATTATCAGTATACAGACTGTGGATTCTTATTCACTGGGTTATAATCCATTGCTGTCCTTATTCATTTTAATACTCTAAATGTTCCATTTTTGTCCAGTAGGAAGGAGCCCCTTAAACTGGCACTGGTGTCTTCTTGACATGCCCACGTCAAATTTTTAAGCACTTCCTTACTTTTTTGGCATAAGGTAGTTCAAGCTCACTTTATACTTTCTCTGCTCATCCCAGGAATCAACCATTTCTTCAAAGAGCCCTGGTACATTCTGGTGCAGAAGGGTATTAGGAAACCAAAGTCTAGATGGTAGGTTTGCTCAAAACTGCTGGTATGTCATAACTCGCCTGTCCTTTCATTGGACAAAGTTAATGATGATGGAGGAGGAAACCCTGTTGTAATTTGGATGTATTTTTTTTAGTTAATTCGAAGCTCATGCTATTCTTTGTCTCCTAGCAATGCTGAGGCATGGAATGTGTAGTTTTATTTTTGGTCCTTGTTTATCTTATTTTTAGGGGGAGGATGTGTACAATGATTCGGATTCAGGAAGCCATCACTATGAGTGCCGACCAGAACCTCCAAGATCTAGTCTTTTGGTGTCTTCCTTACCCAGGGCATTTTCAGTCTCCAGGATAATTAAAATTTAGATGGAGATTTTACAATGCATTAATGTACATGCTGATAAAAACTTTGAGCCTAGAAATGTATGCTTTCACTCCCTACAATCTTTTACCTTAATAGTGCGTGGTTGCTTTGGAGTCAGAGAAGGAAGTTTGGAAGGAAATAAAGTCAAGAATTACTTCCTTCAAATGAACATTGATAGGAGGATAGCTCTTGTAATTTGCTTTTATACATTGCCTTCAGAGGCTGCTGCTGTTTTCCCAATACATTTGGCATTCTCTCTCTCTCTCTCTCTCTCTCTCTCTCGCTCTCTCTCCTTCTGCGTACATGTGTGTGTGTATCCAAAAGTGTAATCCTTGGCATTTATGAAAGTCTAATCTGATTTTATTGCTGAAAGCAGAAATATATAGAGGAGGGAAAAAACTATCCCATTTCCTGCAGTATTGACAACACAAATGAGGACTTAGTGTTGCATTCCAATGAGATTGTGGCTTTCATTAATTTCACACCCACGGCTGATGAATGAAAATTGTTTTGTTGTATGAGGCAGACTGCTCCTGCAGAGTAATTAATCCCCAGTGCAGGGTTGGAACAACTGCCACTGAACATGCTGTATGTCTGCAGCTCAGCCGAGACTCGCCGGTGAGGGCTCTCCTGGCAACCACGCGTGACTCTATGATTACTTACACAGGGAGAGTGACAAATGGAACCACTGACACTCGTTTTAATTAAAGACTCCAAAACAGGTGGCCAGGCGGGACGGAGGAGAGGTACAGAGGGCTTCTTAGATAAGAGCTTCGTAGAGCAAATACATTTCACCATGAAAGAAGCTGTCCTGGGTGGAAAGGCTACCTCCTATTTCTGGCCAGAACAGGAACAACTGGGATGATGAAGTGCAAACTGTAGTCCTCTGATAGGGAAACAAGATAGGAATTAGACAACGTGATAGGAAGAAATGAAGTCCATGAACTAGTCACCTTAATATTTAGTTTTTCAATGTTTCGAGATCTAATATGCGTTTTAAGATTCCAGCATAGCCGGTGCTTACTTATATCCAAGTACGGATAGACTGGTTTGAAATCTGTTTTCTATGCACCTAATACTTCTCTCAAAGTCACTGTGGTGAGTGCCCCCTCCACTTTGTCACACCAGCCTCGCCTTCGTGAAGGGGTTAACCTGGGGATCGCAATCATATATTCCTTGAGCAACTCCAGCCCTCACAAAGTTTTGTTTTTTTCTTGGAGCACTAAAGTTCCCAGAAAGAGTTAAGCCCCCTTGCTTCTCCACATGTCATGTAAGGAGCGGAAGCCGCACCTGGAGGTTCACCATAAGAAACAGAAGTTTTGGTTCCACCGGACTTCGGGAATCAGAATTGCATTTTAGTAAGATTCCCAGGGGATTCCTGTGCAAACAAAAGTTTGAGAAGCACTGTGTGAGAGGACTAACTCTCACCATTGACTTTCCGGAACCCTCCAGTTTCTCCTCCTCATTCCAGCTCCATTTTCTGCCTCTCACTGTTGCTGGTCACAGGGATGGTTCCTTAAAGTTTCAGGTTTGTGTGTCTTGTTCCCTTAGAACATAGATTCTGTGTTCCCCAAGAGCATGTCTTGTATCCGCCAGCGTGCCATTACCCTTGGCTTTAGTAACTATTGGCTATAATTGATTAACTGATAGATTTGATTGATTGGAAAGTGAGAACTGGAAAGAAACCCATGAGAGCACCCCCTGCTTCTGCCCCTGCAGGTGCCCATGTGTTCTGTGCTGAAGCTCTTTGTGCTTTGTGTTGAAGGACTAGATGGCAACACAAAGGATGCTTGTCCCCACGTCTGCTGCCTCTCATCAGTTGGTAACAAATTCCTGTGCTCTGACCATCTCTCTTCTGATATGTGAATTCTTTCCCAGTCGGTGCCTGGGTCTACTCACATGAATAAACCACTAGGTCGCTCTTCCCCTTGTATGTCTTATACTATACATGCTAAACCCCAGTCTGAATCTGTCTTAGGTTCAAGCTGGGAGCTCTACCAGCTGACATTTTAATAATAACTATCGTATGACTTAATATTCTGGGTTAAAAAAATACCGCTACTAGCTGCTGATATTTTTAAATCAGGGAATTTTACATAAATACAGATTAGTAGCATCTCTTGACACATCTGGGTCTGGCTTTCCTCAGGTGACATCAGGTAGAGCTGCGTAGTGGCCGGTTGGTCAGACAGGGTTGCACCTTTCAATATGCCACTTTTTCTCCTCTTTATTATGTCCCTAACTCCACCTTCAAGGGTCCTTGGTATTTATCCTCACATCTACACTGTTGTTGTGGTTTTTTTTAATACCTGGCCCAAGTCCCTCATTGCCTGCTTATCTCATGGGTATTTGAGTTTGACACCATGGTCCAACTTCTTAGTCTACTTTCTTGGACATGGCATTTTTATTTATTTATTTTATTTTTTATTAAAGAAAATTTTTTTTAATGTTTACTTATTTTTGATACAGAGAGAGACAGGGCATGAACGGGGGAGGGTCAGAGAGACAGGGAGACGCAGAATCTGAAGCAGGCTCCAGGTTCCGAGCTGTCAGCACAGAGCCCGATGCGGGGCTCGAACTCACGGACCATGAGATCATGACCTGAGCTGAAGTCAGAAGCTCAACCGACTGAGCCACCCGGGCGCCCCAGACATGGCATTTTTAAAGCATGCTGTTTTCTTTTGCTTTCCATTTTATAAGGATGCCCTATAAAATGCCATTCTTTTCCAGGGTATATTTGGGGTACTGTGATCCTAGGCACAGAAAAATTCAGACCTTTCCTATCAGCGCCTTCAGCATTGGGAGCTTGTCAGAGTGTGAGAAGAATACATTTGAATGATGTAGAAACCCACAGGCCATGTTTTCTTGGTTGTTCTCACTGGACTCCTTAGAATACACTAAACTTTAGAATGGCACTGGCCATTTCCAATAACCTATAATGTACTGGATTAAAAAAAAATCATTTCTCAGAACTCACTATTTTCTACTTGGAGCTTAAAATTTTAATTTCTAGAGATAGAATTTTCTGTAATAGTTCTCCATTTATATTTTTGATTTGGAAATCTATCATTGACTTCCGTATCTCTCAAGGAGTCTGATGCATCTTACTGCTGGTTTGCTTTGGGAGATATGGAGTGTGTAGAATTATCACGTATGTCTCCAGTATGCCTTTGGAGTGCCTGCACTGTGTGAAGCATCATGGCTCTTGTGGCACAAGGGAAAGGATCCTGTACCTTCCAGAGGGAAGCCGAAAGTCTGGCCTGTGTGTAAAGAGCAGGCAGGGAGTTAGACACTGCTGACCATCCAAGGGAGAGCTTTTCCACAGCGTGCTTCCTCTGCATTTCTGGCAGAAAGAGTTTATTATAGGACATGGGATACACTGACAAACGGCTTTTAGAACTGGTTGCCTTCCTTGGAGTCAGCAATTGGAAAGGTGAAGGGGGAGGGTGGAGTGGGGGGAGAGAGAAGCACCGGGCACAGACAGTGAATATATTCCTTGGCAGTTATCCCCACTAAAGAGGGTATTTTAATGTTTCTAATCATATGCATACCCATTCAGCCAAAAAGGCTTTTATTTTATGGCTTATGACGAACTCATGTGAGAACTAATTTGCTTCCCCTGTCATCTGCACTTAATGCACACATCAGGAAGAGCGGCATTCAAAACCCATTACTAAATTATGATATATATGTTGGGACAAGGTGTCACATAGAAATAGCAAATAGCAGTGTGATGTATGGTAATCATACCCAGAGGAGCTGGAAGCTTAGAGCATCTACAGAGCACCCATCGAAAGGGTGCCCAGGTTCTACTTCAGATCCCACCTCTGTGCAGTGCACAGGAGTGAGTCCTCCTCTCTATCAAATTAGGTTAACCCTGAAGAGTCGGTTTCCCCTTCCCTCCTTTCTTCACTCCTTCTTTCCCCCCCTTCTTCCCTCCTTGTTTTCCTCTTAGTTCTTGCAAAAATCTCTGAAAAGTAATTTTCAGAAAATCAAATGTTTTGTTCTTTTCTCATTCCCCACACTAAGTCATTACATTAGTCCTGATTAAATCTTTATTATAGATGATCCTAATAGCTCTTCTGTCTGGTTTTTCTCCTTCAGTCTTCTTTAGCAAGCAGAGGCCAATGAATTACAGCCAGTTGCCTTTGCTATGGGGTTATTTTCCAGGGCTGCAATAATTTCCTTTTAAATCTCTATCCCAGAAAATAAATGCCAATGAGCTCTCCACACAGGTTCCATTTGTACCCACATCCCCAGTTTTACCCATTTCTAGATTTTCCTTTTTTCTCTAAGGATCATCTAAATTTGGGACTTCAGAATTATATCATGGTTTTGATTACTGAAGACCCCACTGCAGGAAATACTATGATGGAGGACAGTGGGTCATTTTCTAGTTAGAATGTTGGGGTGGGGCATCTTGTACATAGGAAATACACACACGTTGGGACATATAGTCCATCTTTAAAGAGCTTTTTGAAAAGTCTGAATTTGGTGAGATTTACAGAATATATGGTTTTATTCCTTTTAAATAACTGTCTTTAAATACGTTTCATCCAACCTCTCTTTTTAAAAATTTCATTAACATCTCAAATAAATCCTATGATTATTCCAAACTTTTCTACACCTAAGGCATTACTTCTCTTATCCCATTTAAGGATTTTCTTTCTCTTTCTGCTTATGTGACTTAGGGTGGAAGGATTTGGGGGGATGAGAGGGTGTGGTCTTCTCATAGACCATACATCTCCCTTCCTTTCCCTCACCCTCCTTTCTTTTCCTAAGTACCCATCCTTATGCTTCAGGAAGGAGAGAAGTGATTGAAACTGACTAGTGTTTCTCATTTATATCTTGGCTGACACTGGTTGGCTTTCCTGGATGCCTTTCTATTACCTCCCCCTAACATCTGTGGAGCCGGGGATGAGTATAGATAGAGGCTTAGACACCCTATGTCTAAATATAAAAAGTTATATATCAAGCCAACAAAGTGTTAAATATATTTATATACGTCTCATGATATACCTTCAGAATGACCTTCAAGACCAGGTTAAAATTTAAAATTCTTGAACCCCTTGTATTCTTGTGTGTAAACATGGGATGAACTGTCCTGTCCTTCTCTCCATCCATGGCCCAAGGCCTACCATCCTTGTCTTTTCAGTTCTGGAATTGTTTTACATTGATCATGGCCTTGCACACTTGTGTGTAGTTCCTGGAGTCAATATGTCGAGCTCTGTTTGACTTCTTGCCACTTGCTGCAAATATTCACCCTTGGCCACTCTTTAGGTGGAGGGGTTGTGCTTCTCAGGGAAGAAATCTTTGTGGGCTCTAGAAGCAGGCTTAGTTAGGACCACCAGGAGAAAGAACTCAGTGTATCATTTGAAGAAGGTACCGGCTTCAGATAGGCACATCCCTTTGTCTCTCACCTTGTAGGGATGGGAGTGGCTATAGGAGGGCAAGAATTGGGGCCTCTAAATAGCAAGCTAATGACTAGCTACTGTAATAATCCTCTCTACCCCCCTTTATCTTCTGTTGATATAAGGTCGGGGGGGGGGGTTGAAGAGAGTGGAGAGGTGGTTGGAGGGTAGCAGAGCTTATTTATCTGTTTCTTAATAAACCCAGGAGAGTCTGTTGGTCCCTAATTATTGGGTAATCTGTGCCTCTGTGTTCTCAGCTTATAGTCTTAGTGGCCATTCTAGGGCCAATAAGAAAGCCTCTCAATAACTTAATATGCATGCAAACCAAATGTCTTTTCTATTAGAGTGGGTAACTTTGCCAATTAAAAAGGAAAGGACTGTTTAGACAAATATTTACCTTGATCTTTGCTTTTTGTGTATAGAAATTTTCTTTTACTTCACAGTATACAAATAGCGTAATTGTAATTTGGCTTAAAAATGTGTTCCTAGCAACATGCAAATTACCAATTTAATCTCTTCTCTTCCTAGCTTCGCCCCATGCTTCTGCACCACCATCTGTCACCAGGTTGGCAATGCTCATACACAGTATTCCTACAAACACCAATTCCTAAAAAATCTCCAAAGATGCGTCAACATGTTTGGTTTTCTTATGTAATAGATATTGCTTACTTTCTAAGCATCATTGCATTGGCAAGGAATCTACACCTTCTCATATGGTGCCTTCACTCTGATATTTCTCACTCAAGGCATCATTTTAAAAAGCTGGGGACTGAGCAAGAAGTTGTTATGGGGATAGCCTTGAATTCACTCTATATTAAAATGTAAATCACAAACATCATTGTTACTATTGGTAAAAATTACCACAAATTGCACAACTGATTATGATACTAAAAAGACAAGCAATTCCCTTATGATCTAAAGTAGAAAAGGCAAAAGACAGCAGGACGTTGTAATGAAGACAGAGAATCTGACCTGGGCGGGGGGGACCCTAATTTATGGAAGGTCCTAGATAAATGGAACAGGTCATATAATTCACTTTGAAATACAACAACTCAGTAGCTACTACCATGCTTTCACATAGATATAATACTTTTAGAAATATTTACGTGAAACAAGGTGAGAATTATATAATAAACACACGTGTATGCACATATGTGCATGTAATGTGCCAGGAATAATGATTGATAGATTAATGATTTTACCTGTATTTCACATTTATTCCTTAAAACAACTCTGTGGGAGAAATAAAGGTAATTCCACTTTATATATACTGCATACTCAGAGAACTTACATAATCTGCCCAAGTTCATTTAAAATGCAATGAACTAGTATAGCCACTATGGAGGTTCCTCAAGAAATTAAAAATAGAACTACCATATGGTCCAGCAATCCTACTTCTGAGTATGTGTGCAAAGGAAACAATATCATTACTTGCAGAGATACCTGCATTCCTATGTTTCTAGAGCAATATTTAACAATAAGCAAGGTATGGAAATAACCTGTCAACAGGATAAAGCAAATGTGATACACACACACACACACACACACACACACACACACACACGTATATATACATATATATTCATATCAAATCGAATATTGTTCTGCCTTAAAAAAAAGAAGGAAATCTTATCATGTGAGACAACATGGGTGAACCTGGAAGGCGTTATGCTAAGTGAAATAAGCCAGAGAAAGACAAATACCACACAGTATCACTAGTATGTGGAATCTAAATATGTATGTATATATTTATATATAAATATATAAAGTTAAACATTTAAGTTCCATATATGTATATATTTTCATATATATGGAACTTATAGAAATAGAAAGTAGAAAAATAGTTGCCAGGAGCTGAGGGGTGGAGGAAATAGAGCTTGGTAAAAAGATACAAAATTTCAGTTATAACACGAATAAGGTCTGAGGATCTAATGTATAACATAGTGACTATAGTTGATAACACCATATTGTATAATTAAAATTTGCTAATAGAATAGAACTTAAATGTTCTCACATACACAAAAAGTTAAGTATGTGAAGTGATGGAATGTGTTGATTAATGCAGTGAGGGGGAATCCTTTCACATGTACACATGTACCAAATCATCACATTGTGTATTTTAAATATCATACAATTTTACTTGTCAATTACACCTCAGTAAAGCTAGAAACATGGGAATGCAAGCTGGTGCAGCCACTCTGGAAAACCGTATGGAAGTTCCTCAAAAAACTAAAAATAGAACTACCCTACAACCCAGCAATTGCACTACTAGGCATTTATCCAAGGGATACAGGGTGCTATTTTGAAGGGACACATGCACCCCAGTGTTTATAGCAGCACTATCGACAACAGCCAAAGTATGAAAGAAGCCCAAATGTCCATTGATGGATGAATGGATAAAGAAGATGTGGTAAATATATGTATATGTGTGTATATATATATATATATATATATATATATATACACACACACACATATATATATATATATATATATATATATATACACAATGGAGTATTACTCGGCAATCAAAACGAATGAAATCTTGCCATTTGCAACTATGTGGATGGAACTGGAGGGTATTAGGCTAAGTGAAATTAGTCAGTCAGAGAAAGTCAAAATAATATGACTTCACTCATATGAGGACTTTAAGAGACAAAACAGATGAACATAGGGAAGGGAAACAAAAATAATATAAAAACAGGGAGGGGGACAAAACAGAAAAGACTCATAAATATGGAGAACAAACTGAGCGTTACTGGAGGGGTTGTTGGGGGGGATGAGCTAAATGGGGGTAAGGGCCACTAAGGAATCTACTCCTGAAATCATTGTTGCACTATATGCTAACTAATTTGGATGTAAATTTTAAAAAAATAAAAAATAAAATTAAAACAAAAGCAAAAAAATAAAATAAACATTGAAGGGCGACTGGGTGGCTCAGTCGGTTGAGCGTCTAACTTCAGCTCAGGTTATGATCTCATGGTTGATGAGTTTGAACCCTGCATCGGGCCCTGTGCTGCCAGCTCAGAGCCTGGAGCCTGCTTCGGATTCTGTGTCTCCCTCTCTCTCTGCCCCTCCCCCACTCATGCTCTGTTTCTGTCTCAAAAATAAATGAACATTAAAAGTTAAAAAAAATAAACATTGAAAAAAAAGAAGGTAGCTTTTCATTGTCACTCATCTTTGCAGGAGGTGATTTTCTTGCATTTAAACATTTCTTTTAAATTTTTTTGCTACTGATGTCCCTCTTAAATACACAAACACTCACCTAGTCCATTTAAAATTTCTCATGTTGGGGCATCTTGGTGGCACAGTCAGTTAAGCATCCGACTCCTGATTTCGGCTCACGTCATGATCCCATGGTTTATGAGATTGAGCCCTGCATTAGGCTCTGCGCTGACAGTGCGGAGCCTGCTTGGGATTCCCTCTGTCTCCTGTCTCTCTATCCCTCATCCCCTTTCTCTCTCTCTCTCTCTCCCATCTCTCTGCCCCTCCCCACTTTTGGGTGCTCTCTCTCTCTCAAAATAAATAAACTCAAAAAAATAAAATTTCTCATGTTATGGGGATACAAGGTACAGCATAGAGAATATAGTCAATGGTATTGTAATAGCATTGTACGTACAGATGGTGGCAACACTTGTGAGCACAGCATAAGGGATATATACACTTGTTGAATCACTGTGTTGTACACCTGAAACTAACATTGTGTGTCACCTGTACTTAATACATTATTTTTAGACAAACAAACAAACAGCCGGAAACAATAACAACAGAAGAAGCAATGAAACTGTGTTGCAATACAGGAACTTCTAGCTCCAAAATCAATTTTCCTTACCACTATTTCCTTCTCTCCCATTCTCTTTTACTTCTTTTCTTAACAGAAAGGTATGAAGTACTTGGTATGTGCCAGGTATGTTTCCAGGGGCTGTGTGCGCCCCAGGGGCAACCCAAAGTTCCTGAGCCTTTGGCTTGCAAAGGCAGATAGTAATCAAATAAATAGCGAGCTAAAATAAATACATAATGTACCTTGAGGTGGTGGTAAACTTTGTGAAGGAAATTTCCAAAAGGTGAGACAATTGAGAATGAGGGATGAGGTAACAGGTAGGGGCAGGGGTAAAACTGTCTTTCAGATATGGAGGTCAGGGAAGTCTAGCAACTGATGTGCTTCACAAGGCATTGACTGCCCTATTGAAGTGTCTAAGTTCCACATGGCCCTGTAAACAAGATGCATTTGTCAATGGAAACCCTTAGTTGCTTTCGGCTATCTGCAATGTGTCTGTAGGTCATGGGTTTTGTTAGCAATGTACGCATGTTCATCCTTCATGAAAAAGAAGTGTGTGAGATGTTTCTAAATGCATAGGAATGATATTTGTCTTTCTCCATCTGACATATTTCACTTAGCATAAACCCTGTAGGTCCATTCGTGTTGTCACAAATGGCAAGATCTGGGGGCCCCTGGGTGGCTCAGTTGGATAAACCTCCAACTTTGGCACAGGGCATGATCTCACAGTTTGTGGGTTTGAGCCCCACGTCGGGCTCTGTGCTGACAGCTCAGAGCCTGGAGCCTGCTTCAGATTCTGTGTCTCCTTCTCTCTCTGCCCCTCCCCCACCCACACTCTTTCTCTCTCTCTCTCTCAAAAATAAATAAACGTTAAATTTTTTTTTTAAACAAATGGTGAGATCTCAGCCTTTTTTATAGCTGGGTAATATTCCATTACATATATGGAATGCATCTTTATCCATTCATTTATCAATGGACATTTGGGTTTCTTCCATATGTTGGCCATTGTAAATAAGTTGCAAAAAGCATAGGGATGCATATATTTTTTCAAATTAGTGTTTCCATTTTCTTTGGGTAAATTTTCGATGTAAAATTGCTGAATCATAAGGTGTTTCTATCTTTAATTTTTTGAGGAACCTCTAAGCTGTTCTCCAGATTGGCTGAACCAGTTTACATTCCCACCAAAAGTGCACAAGGGTTCCTTGCCAACCACTTATCTATCTATCTATCTATCTATCTATTTATTTATTTATTTATTTTTATTAACATTCTAGCCATTCTGGCAGGTATGAGGTGATATGTCATTGTGGTTTTGATTTGCATTTTCCTGATGTTGACCTTGTTTCCCATGTCTGTTGGCCATCTGTATATCTTCTTTGGGAAAATGTCTGTTCAGGTCCTCTGCCCATTTCTAAATTAGATTATTTGTCCTTTTTGGTGTTAAGTTGTATAAGTTCTGTATATATTGGATATTAACCCCTTATCAGATATGTTGTTTGTGAATACCTTCACCTATTCAGTAAGTTGCCTTTTCGTTAGGTTTCCTTCACTGTGCACAAGATTTTAACTTTGGTGTAGTCCCAATTGTTTATTTTTGCTTTTGCTTCCCTTGCCTCAGGAGATATATCTAGAAAAATGTTGTGACAGCTGATGTCAAAGAAATTACTATATGTTTTCTTCAAGGAGTTTTATGGTTTTGTGTCTCATGTTTAGGTCTTTAATCCATTTTGAGGTTTTTTTGGTGTGCGTGTGTAGATGGTGTGAGAAAGTGGTCCAGTTTCATTCTTTTGTATGTAGCTGTCCAGTTTCCCCGGCACTATTTATTGAAGGTACTATCTTTTCCTCCTTGTATATTCTTGTCTCCTTTGCTATAGATTAATTGACCATATAAGTGTGGGTTTATTTCTGGGGTCTCTATGCTGTTCTATTGATCAGTGTGTCCATTTTTGTGCCAGTACTGTAGTGTTTTGATTACTACAGCTTTGTAGTATACAGTAAAACCTTAGTTTGTGAGCATAATTCATTCCAAAAACATGCTTGTAATCCAAAGCACTTGTATATCAAAGCAAATTTCAAGAACCATTGGCTCAGTTGTGATCATGTGACATTCAACATCACGTACTACTTGTATTGCAAGACATCATTCTTTTAGCAAGTTCAAATTTATTAGAAATGTTTGCTCATCTTGTGGAACACTCACAGAACAAGTTACTCCCAATCCAAGGTTTTACTGAAATCTAGGATTGTGATGCCTCCAGCTTTGTTCTTCTTTCTCAAGATTGCTTTGGCTGTTTGGGGGTCTTCTGTGGTTCCAGATACATTTTAGTATTAGTATTAGTATTAGTATCTGTAATTCTGTGAAAAATGCGGTTGGTATTTGGATAGGAATTGCATTAAATCTGTAGATTATTTCAGTTAGTATAGACATTTGAACAATATTAATTCTTCTAATCTGTGAACATGATATATTTTTACAGTTAACAATGTATAATATCAGTCACTGAAAATAGTGATGGTTTTAAATCTTCCTTTCTGATTTGCATGCATTTTATTTCTTTTTATTGCCTGATTACTCTGGCTAGGACTTCTAATACTATGTTGAATAAAAGTGGTGAGAGTGAGCATAGTTCTTCCTCATGTAGGAGGAAAAGGTTTCAGCTTTTTATCATGGAATATGATGTTAGCTGTGGGCTTGTCACATAGGACCTTTATTATGTTGAGTACATTTTTAATTTTCCATCACAAAAATCAATCCCTAAGTAACACATTGGTTTTCAGTGATTTTCTTTTTCCATTTCTTCTGGAGTTACTTCTTCTCCATTCATTTATTAATTCAACTCATGCTTATTGAGCACCTCCTATGTTTTGTAGTACAGCTCTTGCTGCCAATGCAAAACTTATTGCTGTACAATGTAAGCTCTGGAGTTTATGAGTGAAAGAAAACAAACTATTTCCCAAGCATTATTATTCTTCTGAATTATTTGTCTCTACTTTTATACCATTATTGACATTACCTAGTATGGAATGGGACCCTCTTAGAGAACATTAGTTAGTTTGAACCATTCCAAAAGACCTAGAAATGACCTAGTTTAGTTGCAGGGTAGGAACGGATCAGCTAGTAGTTTTACACTAAGACTTTGGAGAGTTGCCTAGGTTTTACAGTTTAGTATGAAATGCACTGTGTTCTGTTTCAGTATTGTGAAGGGCAGTTGTCTTGCTATGAGCTGAATACCATGACCAAGGAATCTACAGCAGAACCAGATGTGGACACAGATACTAGACTTAGGAGGCCAAATTTGCAGGGACAGTACTCTAAATGCCTCCTGTGGCTATACTTTCATAGATCTCAAAGGAGTCCCTCTGAGGCTGGCACCTGACAGTATCCAACTTATACTTGATAAATTTGCTATGAACTTATCTACAGATACTTAGTGAATATTTATGTGCTAAATACCATGTTAGGCATTTTGAGGAAGTAGGAAGGTGTTTAAGAACCAATTCCTTCTCTCAAGTTCTTTACATGTCACTTGGAAGAGACAGATCAACTTGTGAAACAATAGTAGTAGCAAAAGATGGCTTAAATGCCTGGATTCATGGTAGAAAGGAATGCAAGTAAGTAGAAAAATAACCACTTGGAAAGTTGGTGACCTGAGATAACCTTGCTTTGAAATCTGGGAAATGAAAATAGAATAAGAATGTGCTTGGTTGGGGGAGGGGAATTTTCCAATCCAGGGTAAATGTTTGTTTTAGATTGGGTTCCCCAGATAAGGGTTTGAGTGTACCTAATGTATTTGGGAAGTGATCACAGGAAGCCTCCGTAGGAGAGTGGAAATTGAGACAGAGAAGGGAAGGAAGCAAATAAACATTGTTGTTGAGCAAGTTACTGCTCTTGACAACCAGAGCTCAATCCTACAATATAGAATGCACTTCAAAGGGGCAAGAAATCTGAGATATTTATTCGCCACCCTTCATAAATCACTGGCTGAGTGCTGTTACGAGGAGGTATTAACTCCCCGGAACTTCCGGCTTAGAGAAAGCCAACAGGTAGAGAGTCACAGGTGCGTGTCCTAGAATCAGCAGCATACCCTGGAACTATACACCATGGTGAGATAGGTGGGGCTCCTACTCTTGGAGCATGTGTGGGAAATAGTCCTACAGAGGCTCTCAGGCTTGGCATTAAAAACATTCTGATACTTAAGTCTATTAGAAGTTAAATTTGCTGCAATAGATGTAAAAGATACACACTCAGCAAATGGCACCAAAAGATATTAGTCCGGAGGATATTCAGGAAGTTTGGTTTCTTACGTCCCTCCATTTTCTCTTAAGGGATATGTTTATGTTAGCAGCAGCGGCCTTCTGCCTCCCGAGGATGAGCCCTTACTGGGCAGAGGCTTACTACAACTTCTAGACCAGTAACTGCTTTACTTTGTGTTCTGGATTCTTTTATGAGATGGCCAGTCAGGTGTGGCCACAAGAGAAGACAGAAGACAGGCTCAGAAAAGCAATGTTCTTATACTCACAGCTTCTAGGGGCAGGAGGCATGGAGTGTCATGCAGAGCTATATGGAAAAGCTACCAGCGTGAACATGATGCAGAATATAGGAATGAGGGGAGAGCTTGGGCCACAGCCTTTGTTGGGGTTTCCATGGAGAATGTGAGGTGGGGCAGGGTAAACAGTTTAGGATTAGCTAAGATTAGCTATATGAATAACTTTGGTGGACTCTCAACTATGGGAGTGGTCCCTAGTTGTCCTAGTGGTCCTGGGGTAATTAAGGCAGAAGAATATTGCCTTTGGGGTATGCAGACCAGAGAGAGGATTTAGGGTTCTTGACTGGTTAGTTTGCATATGTAAGGCATGCTCTTGGCCAAATCCTTTACTATCTCTAAAAATTGGCCAGCCCCAGAAGGGGCAGTCTTTCCCCAGCCAGAAAAAAATTTAAGATGTCAAAACATTATAATATCTGGAAAACAAAAAAATGCATACAATACACTCTGGAACTCCAGATACTACCTTATTTCGTTGTAGAAATTGCTCACCTGGACTTAATGTCTGTGCTCTGGGTATAATTTCTTACTCTGCCACCAGCACCCTCTTACTATACTGCCCATAAGTTATACACTAACAACCAGCTAGCACATATATGCAGTCACTTTGCAACTATGAAAGTGGTGTCCAGTCTATGAGCAGGAGCCACCATTTATGTCTCAGATGGCAAGGCCTTGAGAAGGATTCATCCCAGCAGGCAAACCTACCACACCAGGAGGTTTGTGCAGTGATGTATACCAGGGTGCGTGGGGGGAGCAGAGAACCGTAAAAGAGAGTGCTTTCAGTAGGTGCTCATGAGTCACAGCATGAGGGCCTTTGGCAACAGTGTTTTCATGGAATCTTCTCATCAGAAACCTTGTCAGTAGACAGGAGAGACAGATGGAGCAGGAGAGGAGAAAGATGATAGGCTCAGAATGGCTGCCGAGACAATGGTACTCATTAACATATATGAATTCCTTTATGAAAGCCTAAATTTGTTTGCAGGAGGATTTGGAGATTGGCTCTGTGTGTGGAATGGTGGACTTGGTAGTGGGTGTGAGCAGGAAGGCTGAGAAATGCTGTCTCTTATAGTAATATAAGGGTAGGCTGCCTGGGCATCTCCGACATTTTCTGAATTATATAGGTCACATTTTCATGTGATATTCAAATACAATGACTGAGCCCCCACCCAATGAATGGTGGGAAACACAACATTCCTTAAAATCATCATCAGTAGCCACGACATCACCAACAAAAGAGTTCCAGGCATTTTTATATTCTCTCTCCATATATTATCTAAAATAGTCTCATAATAACTCCTTGGAGTAAATTCTATTATAATTTTCATTTTAGAGATAAGGAAACAAGTATAAAGAGGTCAAACACTTATCTAAGACCACGGTTTTAGTCTGCTTGGGCTCCTATAACAGAACCATAGATTGGGTGGTTTAAACAGCAAACATTTTTTTCTTCTAGTTCCAGAGGCTGGGAAGTCCAAGATCAAAGTGCCAATGTAGTTGGTGCCTGGAGAGAACGTACTCCCAGGTTCATAAACAGCCATAAGTCCTCACATGGAAGAATGGGAACAAAAGAGCACTGTGGGGTTTCTTTTAAAAAGGTACTAATCCCATTCATGAGGGCTCCACCCTCATGACTGAATCACATCTGAAAAGCTCCACCTCTAATACCATCACATTGGGGTTTAGGTTTTCAACGTATGAATTTGGGGGAGGTTAAAAATATCATCCATTGCATTCTGCCCTGGCCTTCAAAATTCATGTCTTTCTCACATGAAAATGCATCCATTCCATCCCACAAGCCTCCAAAATATTAGCTCTTTTTTAGCATCAACTTTAAAGTCCAAAGTTTCATGTAAATATCATTTCAATGAGATACGAATGAGACTCATCCTGAAGCAAAACTCTTCTCTAGCTGAGAAACTGAAACCAAACAACTTACGTGCTTTCAAAATACAATGATGGGAAAGGCATGGCATAGACATTCTTATTCTAATGGGAAGAAGCCTGCATTCATTCATTCATTCATTCATTTAAGTAGGCTCTATGCCCAACATGGAGGTGGATCTTACAACCTCAAGATTAAGAGTCACACACTCTACCGATTGAGCCAGCCATTCCTATGGCAATTGTGGCTTTTTCTAGCATGTATCTCAAACTCTTCCAGTCTCTACCATTACCCAGTTCCAAAACCACCTTCACGTTTTCAGTTTCTTACAGCAGGACCCCACTTCTCAGTACCAATTTTTGTCTTAGTCAGCTACACCATTGGTAGACAGCAGAACTGAGCAAGCAGTCTCTAGGGCCCTAACCTCTGCAATCTGATTTTTGGTGTTTAGTGGATTCTCTGTGTCTATTTTATATCCATTCTCTATCTCACTTTTGTTTATCTGTCCTTCTTGACCCTCTGTCATCACCCTCACACATTTCTTCATTCCTTTAAAATTTCATTCACATAAGTCAGTTGTGTTAGGAGATTGTCAGTTAAGTTTTGGAGACTGAGGGAAGGGGATTCCAGGCTAGCCCCATGCAGGTGAAGCACCAACTTAAGACTTCTTATTAGATATGACAGTGCTAAACATCCATCAGTCATTCTCTATTATGCAGTTTTTTTCTAGTCCATTTCTCTACCTGAGTCGGGTCTTATCTCCTCTTTCTTAAGGTTATTCCTTGTAGCAGATTAACTTCAAACTTCTAATCTCCACCAAGCAGTGGGCCTGTGTTTGCATACCCAGAAGTTTGTTTAGAGCATGTTAATTTTGAGATATTCATTAAGTTCCCCGTGTTTCTCGTCCTTTCTTTTTATTCATCTATTTGGTTTGCTAGCCTCTGGCACTCAGATCATACTGCTAATATTGACGCTTACTGAAATTGAGACTGGGAGCCAAAATAGGAATTCGTGTTTTTTATTGCACTGGTTTGCTGAGATTGGAGTATAATGGAGTCAGCAAGGTCTAGGTTAAAAGCTAAGGCTTGGTGATAGCTCAGTAGTGGATAAAATCAAGTAATGTCTGACTTCTCTCTGTATCTTTTCTTATTTGTGTAACATGTACATTAAATGAGCTGGATTTGTCATACTATGAGCTCAAAACACCTATGCTCCATTTCCCTGATGTCTTTCAAACGTATGAGTTAATTCTTCCCTCAAACTTTGGAAAATTTTCTAGCAGATTGTGTAGCTGTATCCCTTCTTAAGTAAAAGGTCTTCTGGCTTGGTCACAGGCTGTATCAATAAATACAGTGTCCAATCTAGTGCAATAATAAAAACTTTGAACTACATTCAAAGTTACTTTTTCCATCCTTCAGTTGTGATCTCCTGGGTCTGGTTGGTCTGCTGTGGGGAGTGGGGTGAGAAGACTTCATCTCTGTTTCCCGGCCTTGTTCTCCCCACCCATCCATTAGACTTCCTTTACCTTCTTTAGGGTTTGCTTTGTTTGTTTGTTTGTTTATAAAGTTTATTTATTTATTTTGAGAAAGAGAGAAAGAGAGAGTGTGAGCAAGCGGGGGAGGAGCAGAGAGGGAGAAGATCCCAAGCAGGCTCCACACTATCAGTGTGGAGCTGGATGCAAGGCTCAAACTCGTGAACCATGAGATCATGACCTGAGCCAAAACCAAGAGTTGGATGCTTAACTGACTGAACCACCCAGGTGCCCCAGTTTAGGGATTTTGTTGTGGGCAAAGGTGAAGTCTCAGGTGGCTGATAAAATGTAATCTGTGATGTTATCTTCTAGAAGTTTCACCTGTCCAAGGCTGACTCTGTCTCTCATGAGATGCCTCTGTGTCTGTCCGTGATATCTGCTCTGGGTCCTTTCAGTGGTTATCCTCTGCATGCATGCAGCATTGATCCTGCCAGGCCTGCACAGATTCCTTCTTCAGCCTCTGGCATCCAGCTGCTTGTGGTCTGTCCCTTGGAGGGGTCTTTCCACAGCAGTGTTCTTTTGGGCATGATTCCCAGCAGCTGCAGGCAGCTTCTTGATTCAAGGTCCAAATGTGGTCCACACAGAGGAAACGCATCAACCCTCCAGAGTTGGTTTCAGTGCAGTTTGTTCTCAATGTCACTTCTTTATCATGCAGCAAAGGTCTCTTAGCCATCCTCTTGCCTGTAGACATTTTCATAAACTCCAAGAGAAAAGAAGCCAAACTCTCTCTATTTCTCTTAAAGTTCCCCTTTGCCTCCAACTAGATAAAGGACAGAGAAATGCCACAACCCTCCAACAACACATTCTAAGGAAATACTCTTCTCTTTTTCCTTTTTGGTTTCAATTCTTTTATACACTTAAGGTCAGTGAAGTTAGGGTTAAAGCTAGCATTAGCCCTTTTGCAGGCTCTATGCGTGTGGATTGCCTGGGGATGCTGTTAACACATAGGAAAGGATCTGATTTTGTAGGTTTGCATTGTGGCCTGGGATTCTGCATTTCTAGCAGGGGCCCACATGATGCTCTCGTTGCTGGTTAATGTAGCACACTGGTCACCCATTTTAGAGAATATCTTTTTAGAATACAGGAGTCATTTTGGCACCTATGAATTTATGTCCACTTTAGGTCACAGTTAAAATTGTAACAGAAAGAGTGCCATCTCATCCTTCTGTCAAATGCCAAATGGTGAGATATTGACCAGGAAACCTTTTAAGTATGTTATTCTGGATAAGTAGTCTCTTATCCAGGTACTCTATTAGCCTGTTAGCAAAACATTTACCAAGTGCCTCCTCTGAGTCAGGAGGTCTTCCAGAAGCTGAAGAAACTACTGTGTTGCAATATGTAGACAGGATTCTAGCTTATTCATTTCACTTGCCACTCCTTTTCGGAAAGTCAACACCAAAGATTGGAAAGCTGGTAACCAATGTCTTTCCTGATTTAGTATCATCCATTGAAATTTCAAATGTGGTTGAAGGCGTCTCAGAATTCATAAGGTAAATATTTAAACATGGATCAAAGTGTCTCTCTCTCTCTCTCTCTCTCTCTCTCTCAGGGTGCCTGGGTAGCTCAGTCAGTTAAGTGTTCCACTCTTGATTTTGGCTCACGTCATGATCTCACAGTTCTTGGGATCAAGCCCTGCATTGGGCTCTGCACTGACAGTGAGGAGCCTGCTTGGGATTCTCTCTTTCCCTCTCTCTCTGCCTCTGCCCCACTCATGCTCTCTCTCTCTCTCTCTTGCTCTCGCTCCCCTCCCTCTCTCAAAATAAATAAATAAGCTTTAAAAACTCTTTAAAAAAGTCTCTTTCTCTGGCCTGTAAAGCATACAAAGTAAGTTTACTTATCATCATGAGTAGATGAGTGTCTCCAGAATGCAACGACTAGGCCACATGGTTAAGGATCAACCACAGGTGGCTCTAGAATAAATAAACGAATATTTTTTGAGCAGCAGCACAGGGCACTGTGCCACATGTGGGGCCTCAAAGAAGCATGAGGTGTCTCTGTCCTCATAGTTATTTGTGGTTTATTAGTTGAGAGAGAATTTATTTCCTCTTGCCCTGGAAAGACCAAGGCTAAGTACAAAAGGAGTTAAGTGCTCCTGAATTTTAGAGAGCTGGCCACAGTTGGAGATGCCTACCTCCCAGTAAGGTTTGCTGGGAGAACTTTCTCATTCATTGACCACCATCCTTCCCCTTGAGGTAGAGAGGGAAAAAGTGTGCTGGTGTCTCCTGTTTTTTTAAGCTAAGGAAGGTTAGGGGAGAGAGTGATGAGAGAATAATCTGTGATTTTAGGGAGACTCAAAGAAGGAGAGACTACCACTTTGCTCAACTTAAATAGACATGTGCTTCGTGAGAGAACCTTCTAAACTGCCAACATGAAGCACATGAAGAGATAATTAAAGAAAGATGGCACGATGAGAAGTTACTAAGCAGAGAGGAAACCAGGAAACACTCAAGAGAGGACACTCTTCCACATGCCTGGCTATTGAGGGCAGTGATACTGGAGTCTTTCTGGAACCAGTGCTTTATGGAGGGAAAAGGAGACCATGAGTCAGGGGGATATTGCCTGAATGCATGAGGTGGAGATCATCCAGAAGTGCTTCCATTTTACAAGGGACTGCCAGAGTGGAACAGTGCTGTCTAGGCCTGTAAGCACTGTGCCCATGCGCGCCTATCTACCATGTGGCTAGAATCTAGCACTATCTAGCATGTGGCTAGAATAGCTGCCATGGTACGCTCACACATGCTGCATGCCAGCATGCTCACACCCTTTCCCTCTTCCTCTTCCTCTTCCTCACCTATAAGGAGGAGGAGCTGGTGCTCTGAGAAAGGAAAAGGGGAAGCAAAGAGCAGACTACATGGCTCCCTGTCTTTCTCCCAAGTGAGTTAGATGCAAGGAGATATGTTGCTGAACAGGGAAGAGGAAAAGGAGAATCTGCTTTAGGTTTTAGAGTGAAATTTTAAAACCAGTAGTACTACTTAAAATATCTAAATGATGTCATTCTAAATCTGAAAGGGGAAGTTCTAGAATCCTTAAGGAGACCTCTTCTTTTTAGCGCTTTAGTGATAAAGCACCATCTGGGCAGTTAGCTGAAAAAAAATAGAACAGTTTGATGTTGAGTTGAGACTCTGCAATATACCCATTACATATGTATGACATGACACCATAGATATTCAAAAGTCTCCACATGGTTTAGCATATTCTAAGTGCAATCTTGGTAATAGAGAAAATGAGCAATAAACAAAGGCAGAGGAGATGCACTGAACAATTTTGTAATGAGACAAATGGTAGCTCAGTTTTAACACCTGCCTCTGTACCACACATACACATGGAATCTCTCTCTTTATTTTATGCCTGAACGCATGGATTAGCACTTCTTTTCATAGAATTCATATAATTTTCTTGAGAATGCAAACCTATAGAGAGGATTTTGAGGCTGCACAGAAAGGAACAATTTCTCTCTATCTTAGCTAACAGGATACTACATATTTTCCAAGCCTGCACTCTGTCATGTGACAGAGTTAATTTCTTTTTACTTGGCTTCTGTTTTGTTTTTTATAAAATATTTTCGCTTACCTTTTGTCCATGTTTGTATTAGATCTGCTGTGTGAATAAACTTTGAAAAAAATCAGAGCCATATATGTAACAGCTAAAACTGGTGCCTTGGATGAATTCATGTGCAAATACGGCTTGGGTAGGAGATGACTGGTGATGACAAGACTCCATCAATGAGCCCAGAGAGAGCTCAGGAGCCCAGACAAAGATTATGCTGTGGTTAATGGCACTTTTCTGTGAGATATAATAAATTTGGTTAAGAACATATCCTCCCCAGAATCTGAGTCTGAGATTGGGATTTTGGTTGGAGATTGTCGGGGGTACTCCATATTCTTGGCCTCTCGTGATAGGAGAAAGATTTTTAAACAAGTTCCTTGAATATGCAGATGATATTAGAAATTCTCAAACCATGACTTCTCAGGAACATGTTAATGCAACAAATATTTGTCATGTGTGTTAAACATTACATTTGGTAGGTTACCATCAAGTGAAGAACTTATTTTTTGCTTTCCAACAGTTATGTAAAAGAAAAGACACATGCATTCAGAGACACACAAATAATAGTCAAGTTCTTAAAATTAGTATTGCACATTTGTCACAATTAGTGAAACAATATTAATACATTATTAACTGAAATCCATGATTTATTCAGATTTCCTCAGTGTTTACCTAATGTCCTTTTTCTGTTCCAGATCCCATGTAAGATAACACAGTACATTTAGTTTCTCAAAGTTAACTTGGGTTTGATGACTTTGTTAATTTGGGACAGTATTGCACAGATACAGAATTTCTCTCAGGATTTGTTTCATGTTTTTCTCATGACTAGACTGGGGTCATATGTTTTGTGGAGGAAGATCACAGTGGTGAAAGCACCATTTTCGTCATATTTTGTTAGGATACCCTCTATCAACGTGACTTTTCACAGTTGAAGCTGAACTTGACCGCCTGGCTAAAGCAGGGCTTGTCAGGTTTCTCCACTGTATACTCACTCTCTTCCCCTACTTTTCCTGCTGTACTTATTGGAAGGAAATCACTCTGTGTAGCCTACACTTAGGGAGAAGGAATTAGCTCCAACTGCATTTCACAGGGGTTACTCTTTCCTCTTAGCCTGGCAGAGCCTGGGGGGAATCTTTCTTGGTTCTTCACTGTGAGAACCTGTTGGGGTTCCTGGAAGTAAAACTTATGAGAGTCTGGAGATCCCCCTAAAACAGCAGTCACACTATCATGTTCGTCCACACTTGGCCTCCAGCAGTATCACAATTACCATTTAAGTGCCCTACCCATTTATGGCCCCAAAGACTTTGGTTCTAGGTAAACAGAAGTCAGCTGTGTCTCTCTGAATACATCTGTCTCTCTGGGTTTCAGGGTGGCAACTTGCCCTGCAAACTCGGTACTTTGATGGACCCTTCAAGTCAGTGATTTTAGTTTTATCTGGCTTTTACTTGGAAGGGACACAACTTCCAAGCCTTTACATGTTGGAGCTGAAACCAGAAATCCAAACTATCAAGTTTTAATGATGATCTCATTTGGTATTTTGGATTAAAATAAATTGTTAATTCCTGTGATCTGATGGCAGCTATAGTACAGTTCAATAAATGGGTCGAGGAACAGTGTCCACTGGTTTCTAGAACTCTCTTCTACCTACATTATTCTGATTCTATGACTTTATTCACTTTCAGATGACATTGATAAAACACTTTTTTAAACATTTATTTTGAGAGAGAGAAAGAAAGAGAGAGCATGAGCTCTCAAAAAAATTTTTTATTTTGAAAGATAGAGGGAGAGAGAGTATCCCAAGCAGGCTCCACACTGTCAGCACAAAGCTCTAACTTACAAACTGTGAAATCATGACCTGAGATGAAACCGAGAGTAGGATGCTTAACCGACTGAGCCACCCAGGTGCGCCAATAAAAACACTTTTTATTTAATTGTAAAAGTTATTAACATTTTAGATAACTCACTTTTTATAAAAATTTACTTCCATTCTTATTCTCTAGCTTGTTAATAACAACTGGTCCTCCATGTACACAATGCTAATTCAGTAATTTAGAGACATCAAAAATAACTTTGATTATTTATTACTTTAATGGAGTAAAACATTAAATAATGTTAACATATAAAATATTTCCTAACTTTCACATATTATTTTTATCCTTCATTAAGTCTCTTGATTAAAGTTTGTAACTTGAATATTTAATCAACTTTGAAATTGATTAAGCCTCGTTTGCTCTGTTGCATCGTGCTTTCTAATTTTTTTTAATGGAATTTTAGGCATTTATTAGAAATTAGATTTACGAAGGGTTTTTTATGACATGGAGAAATGCTCCTGACAACATGTAGTATAAAACATATCAATTAAACACCTAAATTAAAAATAAAATCAGAATTATGCAGTATGATGTCTGAATTCAAAATGCGTGGAACACTAACCAGGAGAAAATATGTCGAATGTTAAGAACGGTACATTGCTTCCAGGGAGCAGGCTCATGTGAGTAATAATTGTTTCGCTGGTTTCTTTATACTTGAAAAAGAAATAAATCCAAAGCAAAATTAATGTATCTTAAACACAAAACTTGAGGATAACATAAGGCAATTGCAACATGAAAACATAAGGATTAGTGTGGACAAGTTATTTAAACTCTCTATGCTTTGATTTTCTTCTCTGGAAAAGAGGGATTATAACCATATACCCACCTCACTGAGTAACTATAAAGATTACAATGAGTTACTCTAAGTCTTTAGCTAAGAGCCTGGCGACAAGAACCCGATAGATGTTAATTTTTGTTATCTTTATGACAAGGTGATTTCAATTACCATTACTTGTTATTTTAGAATCACGTATGGTTAAAGCTGAGAGGTACTTGAAAAACTATCTTGTGCAGGGATCATAAGTAGCTTGTGGGCTAAATTTAGCTTCCAGAGGTTTGGTTAACACACTGTTTTAAAATTATTTCCAATTCGAATGCCTTATGAGAGGGCATAAAATCCAGTCCTGATAATCCCCACTACCGCTGTCATCTTCTGTTAATGCTTTACCTGCCCAGCTCCTGAGAAACCTTTGAATTTGTGGCCCTTGATTTAGTCCGCTCCTCTCCTTTGATAGAGGCTAGTGAGTTCTGGAGGGAGTGAGTTCTGAAGGGATCATATAAAGGCCCCGAAGTTGTGGCCAAACTGGAAATAAGATCTGGGACTTTTGATTCCTAGGCCAGTGTTATTCCCATCACACCACAGTGTCTGCTTCAGTTGGGATTGTTTAGATCAAGTCCCTCTTTAATGAAAGTAGACAGAAGGGCCTAAAATAGATCAGTCATCTTATAGTACATGTCAGCAGGGAGAGTGTAAATTCTTAAGGATGCAATTATCCTCACAATTAGAAACAAAACAAAAAGCTAAACAAAGCAAAACGAACAGAGCTTAAGGTATGTGGCAATGTCCTCTTCCCCTTTTTAAAATGATATAGGTGGATCAAGTTAGGAAACCATCAAGAAGCTTTTTCTTATCCTTAAACCTGGCATATCCTCTAAACTAAAACAGCAACTTGAGCACGTCATTTGAAAAGCTGCTCACAAGGTTTTCAATTCACAACCTGTCCTTGTGCTGTCTTTAAAAGAAGAAGTAAATTTTTAAAAATTAAAAAAAAAGGGGGGGGGGCAGCGCCTGGGTGGCTCAGTGGGTCTGGTCGGCTCAGGTCATGATCTCATGGCTTGTGGGTTTGAGCACCCAGCTGGGCTCTGTGTGGACAGCTCAGAGCCTGGAGCCTGCCTCAGATTCTGTGTCTCCCTCTGTCTCTGCCACTCCCCTGCTCATACTCTTATCTCTCTTCCTCTCTCTCGAAACTGAATAAATATTAAAAATTTAAAAAAAAATAAAAGAGGAAGTAAAAGAAACAGATTTACATAACTACAGAGAACAAACTGGTGGTTCCCCGAGGGAAGGCGGTGGGGATATGGGTGAAATAGGTGAAGGGGGTTAAGAGGTACAGATTTCCAGTTATAGAATAAGTAAGTCACAGGGATGAAGATTCTGCATAGGGAATACAGTCAATAATATTGTAGTAAGTTTGTAGGGTGACAGATGGTAACTACACTTAACTGTGGTATGCATTTGGTAAGGTATATAATTGTTGAATCACTATGTTGTACACTTGAAACTTGAAATAAAATTGTATGTCAACTGTACTTCAATTAAAAAAATATCAAGTTCTGTTTGTACTTGAAAGAAAGAGAGAACAGCTGAAGTTATTTGCGTGGGACTAGAGCATCATAATTGGAAACTTCTGGTCCTAGGCATGATAACAACAATGAAATCATTCTAACAAAATATAAGAGGAGAAAAATTATACCCTTAATTCTGAATACTCTGGATCTGGTGAATCGGATGTAATGTGAAGCATATACAAGGAGAAAAGTTGGAGAAGTTGAGGTTTAAGTAAAATGAGTTGAGTGTTTTAGCGATCATTTGGATTTTTGTGTAAGATTTCACTCTATCTTTGGGGTGCCTGGGTGGCTCAGTCAGTTGAGTGTCAACTTTGGCTCAGGTCATTATCTCACGGTTCATGAGTTCAAGCCCCACGCCCGTCTCACTGCTGTCAGCGCAGAGCCCTCTTCAGATTCCCTGTCCACCTCTCTCTGCCCCTCCCCCCTGCTTTCTCTCTTTCTCTCTCAAAAATAAACATTAAAAATATTCACTCTAGCTTCTGTTACATTTCCTTCACAAAATCAGGCAAGGAAATAAGACAGTGCAGGTGCCTGAGCCTGACTTACTGTCAGCTCCATGGGAGGTTTTAATTAGGAGCACTTCTTTCAGTAAGAAAGAGAAAAGGGTGTCAGTGTCATCCACTGATAGTCATCAGAATTAGGCACAGCTCCTGTGGAATGTTTGTTTACTCTCGAAGGAGCACAAATAGACTATGCTGTTTAAAAATTCCGTTT
The DNA here is from genome assembly GCF_023721935.1 of Panthera uncia. Taxonomy (NCBI): domain Eukaryota; kingdom Metazoa; phylum Chordata; class Mammalia; order Carnivora; family Felidae; genus Panthera; species Panthera uncia. The sequence continues at coordinate 35,184,437 of NC_064811.1, forward strand.
TGTGGCAAGAACATCCAGAGACTTCAGGTTTTGGTGATTCGTAGACTGTAGTGTGCATAAGAATTCTCTGGGGTTCTTATTTCAGTAGGAGAGCTACTGCTCCGGAATCAGGGGGGGAGGAGCCTGGGACCTGCATCCTGGGGATTTGACGCAGGTGCTCTATGGGCCATATTTTGAGAAGTGATAACAATGTATCCTGTTTCCTATAAGAATTTTAGAAAATTTGATTCTCTTCCTTCCTTCCTTCCTTCCTTCCTTCCTTCCTTCCTTCCCTCCCTCCTTTCCTCCTCTCCTCCTTTTCTCCTTCCCTCTTTGTCTCTTTCTGTCTTACTCTCTCTCTCTTTCTCTCTGTTCAACTTTAACACAGGGATGGAAGACTTGAAGATCTGAATATTGTCTTTTCACAACTATTTGTCAGACGTAATGCCACTCATGACATAGGAAATCATAGATTGAAGGGTAAGGGGAGAATAGGAAGATGCTTGAGAATGAAGGAAAGGCACATGGCCTCGATGGAAGGGCTGCGATGTGGCAAGTTAGTGGAAGGTACTGCTTCATCAGTTTGGGAGGTAGACATACTAGTGTTCAATTCTGTTTTTCCACATCATAACCCCATGATTTAGGGCAAGTCGTTTTATATCTCTGAGCCTCAGCTTCCTCATCTAAGAAATAAAAACATTTACATTACATAGTTGCAATGTGTGTGTGTGTGTGTGTGTGTGTGTGTGTGTGTACGTACCTATGTATATAAAATCAGCAAGTTACCAAGAAGATTTGAAGATTTTAGAGAGGAGATATTGCAAGGGGTAGAAAATAGAATTAGACAGGTTAGGATATAATAACATAGGCAAATGTAATGAGAGTTTAGTGTTGCATGAGGGCAATAAGAAGAGAGCAATAGAGATGTGTGAGAAATTTATAGGGACGTGACCACAGTAGAAACTGGTTTATGATTGGATCTGATCAATAAAGAGGAGTGGTTGGAAGGCAACTCCAGGACCCAGTAGAAGATGGACAGACCAAAGCCAGAGGTGGAAGTTCAGGGAGAACATGAATTTGGGGAAGAGTATGACCTTAAACTTGCTGAGTTTGAGGCTATGTCCAGATTTTAAAAAGGAAATGCTTCTTAGACTAGCTCAGGTGAGAAGAAAGGAAAAGAAATATTGACCTGGGAGCCAGGAGCAGGAAGGTGGTAATTGAAGGCAACCAAATAGGTTAGTCCTTCAAGGGAGAGAATTTATAGGAAAGATATCAAAGATTCAAAGATTAATTCTTTTTTTTTAATGTTTATTCATTTTTGAGAGAGAGAGAGAGGGAGAGAGAATGAGCGGGAGAGGGGAAGAGAGAGGGGGGGACAGAGGATCCAAAGTGAGCTCTGTACTGGAAGCAGCGAGCCCAATGTGGGGCTTGAACTCACAAACCATAAAACCATGACCTGAGCTGAAGTTGGATGCTCAACCAACTGAGCCACTCAGGTGCCCCTCAAAGATTTATTCTTGAGAATTGCAAGTAATTAATAGCACTTACTTATGCATGGCTGTATAGACTACAGTAATGCCATCCATTTTGTTTGATCCCCATGAGTTGGGTGATGTGGATGCAGGAGGGTTTTAACTATTTTATGAATGTGGGAATCAATTTGTTATAGGCCACTTTACTACAGATTAGCAGAGATGAGATTCACAACATAGGTTTCACCCCTCCAAATTCAGAACTTTTTTTAAATTTATATTATTTTTTAAAATATTTTTAAATTTTTTAAATGTTTATTTTATTTTTGTGTGAGAGAGAGACAGCGTGATCAGGGGAGAGGCAGAGAGAGAGGGAGACACAGGATCTGAAGCAGGCTCTAGGCTCGGAGCTGTCAGCACAGAGCCTGACGTGGGGCCCGAACCCATGAACCACAAGATCATCACATGAGCTGAAGTTGGTGCTTAACCGACTGGGCCTCCCAGGTGCCCCCCGATTCAGAATTCTTCATACCATGAAGTCAAGAGGGAAGAGATCAGCCAGCCGTTCCTGAAGTCTTCAGCCACTGATTCTGTTCGAGCCTGGGTGATATATGAGTGTGGAAATAGGCTATGTCCCAAGCACGTGAAAACTGCTAAAAAGTCTGATTTCCCCTAAAAAGTTTGTTTTTATTTCTGGAGAGAAAAATGTCATCACTAAAATTCGTCGCGTCTGCTGAAACCCCAGGTATTGTAACAGCATCTTGGTTGGTTGTGACAAACATGACCACCTCAACGCAAAAAATACAGGAAAAGGAAGTTATTTATCGACTCATGTAAATTAACCGTGACCATGACAGGGGTGGAGAAGGAAATGAAAAGGGAAGTGCTGTTGCAAACTTCTCTTTTCAGTCTGTTTCCTTCCTCCTTTCTGCTTTCTCCACATTTGGGGGTGATGAGAACATCATGTCTGGCATCTTCTATACTTGAATTCTCATAGCTTGAGAGCCAGAGAGAAAGGTGGATTCTCTCTCCGGGGGCTGGCTGAGGGTATGACTGTGCCATGCAGGTTTGGAATTGTGAGTTGATCTCTTCAGAGGGTGGTTGTTTATGTCTAGGGACTTTAAATACCATTTTAGTAGAAGCAGCCAGGTAGACGGTGGATGACAGTAAAGGCAACAGGCTAGCCTTTCCTCAGGCATGGCTAACATCTGCACAAGCATTTAACCCCATCTTGATGGAGACTAATGTAGAGTAATGATGTTCTCTATTCTATTTTAAAGGTGGTTAGCCAGTTTTTATCCTACCTCATGCTTCATATATGTATATGTATATGTATATGTATATGTATATGTATATGTGTGTATATATGTATATATATGTATGTATATATATATGTGTATATTTGAGTACCACTTTATTGTCTTATCCTTCAGTATTTCTAAAATCATCATTTATTTGAATGACACTACATTATTTCATCTTAATTGTAAACACAAGTCTTTTGGTCTTTTTTCTTCCCTTTATTGAAAAAAATAAAATGAGGATGAGTGAAAGCATCCTTTGGCGGTTTGTTTGAATGCATCCTGTTGGCTACTATGCAACAGTCAGCCTTCAGCTTTTGGCCTGGCAATGTACTATCAATTGAGTCAGAGATGACTACTACAAAATTATCCTCTCCAGAATTACATACACCTACTGCAATGATCAAGCAACGGCAACAGCCTGCATTTTCACCTTGGGCATTTTGCCTAGAGTAAATTAGTTATTATATCAAAAACTTGTTAATGACATAGGAAAATATCCACTGTAAATATTTCCTTAAGTAACAATCAATTTGTTGGTATAATAGTGTGGTTTTGCTTATTTTTGTTTGCTAATTTTGGATTAAAAACATCACTTTAGAGAGTTTTCTTTTTTTCTTGATTTTCCCCATATCATGCTGTATTGTGTTATTATATTATAGTGGGGAGTGCATACTTTAGGATCTGACAATCTTAGGTTTTAAATCGTGGTTTGTTCTTCATTCAACAAATGTGTTTAGTGCCTCTGATCATGTTCCAGACATTCTAGTAGAGGGGGCAAAATTAAATAACACAAACTCTTTGATCTCAGGAAGCTCATAGTGTCATGGTGGAGAAAGAGAGGGTGGTGCAGAGTGAATCTGGGAGTGCAGAAGATGGGCAGCACATATCCCATTGGAGAGAGGAGTGGAAGAGGCTCCCTTGAGAGATGCTGCTGATGTGAATTGTGTCTGTTGAGAAGAAACAAAGAGTGAACAATGGAGAAAAGTGTGTTAAAGGCATTAGGACGGGAGAAGAGAAAGTCAGAGGCACTAAAGGACATGTCATGTTTGGTAAAAATGTTTTGCTGCATGTGGAAAACTTGGCACAAAGTTGGAATTTATAAATATTAGTCAGGTAAATAATCAGTGCATGGCAATGAGTGCTTTGGGAGACAAAGGTAGGGGAGAAAGTAAGAAAGAGCCACACCACAAAGGGCTTTATAGTATTTGACCTTCATTCTGAAAGCTGTGGGAAGCAAATGTTCATTATTATTTTATGTAAAGAAATGACATGATCAGATTCTTACATGCACTCTGGAGAATGGATAGAAAGGGTCTACTCTAGGGGTGTGGATTCAACTGGAATCCATACCCCTAAAGTAGACAGGCTATAATGTCGGTGAGAAATTGTATGAAACCTGAGTTAAATCTGTAGAAGTGCAGACAGAGAGAAGGAGACAGGCATGAAACATACAAAGAAAGAATTGATAGGACTGCTTCATTTGTAGAGTATGGGGTTGGTGATACGGGAAATCTCTGGAGGAACCAGGACTGTTCCCAGATTTTAAGCAACTGGTTTTAGGTATAGTGGCAATGAAGAGGTTAGCTTCAGGCATTCTGAATTCTAGTGTAGAGGGTATATCCAAGTGGAAATGTTACATAGGTAGCTGGATATCTAATCTGGATTGCTGGAGTGGAGTCTGAGCTGAGGATATACCCCTGAGAGTTCATCAGCCTTCAATTAGCTATTGAAACTTGGATGAGATCATCCAGAGAGAAGGAGGTGTACCAAGCTGAGAGCCCAGGGGAACCAGAATTCTTAGAGGAAGGAGGAGCTCTAGCGAAACACAAAGAAGGAACAGCCAGACATGTAAGAGAAAATCTAGGAGAGGTGGTGTTACATATGCCAACGAGAAAAGATTTTTATGATTATGTGCTTTGAGAAAAATTGCAATCTCTCTGTGACTTTTTTATTTTGTCGGTGAAAATGGAATAATCATATCTGTTGGCATTGTATGTTGTGAGGATTTTAGTGACAATAAATGGATTCATTTACATGATGCCTGTAACATAAAAAATCATCAATGGATATTTTCTTGTTTCCAGTATTGATCAGGTTACTAATAAAATTATTCACAATGAAATTTTCCACTTAATGGGACTTAGTATTTCGTTCAATAATTTAGTCATATTTCTTTCCTAATAACTGAATCTCCAAAATTCAATAATCAGCTCGAGTCAGGAGCTCTGGTATTAAAGCAAGCAGTGTCTGCTGAAAAACATTTCCAGAAATTATTTTCTTCCTTCCGATAATACTGTGATTAATCTTATTTAAAAACACCTGCATTTCTTATTTGAATATGCAATCAATATCAAGTAAACTTCCTTTACAAAATTACATTGGTCATCTCAAATAGTATGGTATATACTTGAAAAAATATATGACTTGTAAGGTTTTGAGCATTATTCTTCCTTCACATCTGCTTCTGTGGGATTCATGGGCTTCACAATTTAGTTACTTTTATTAAGGCAACCTGATTTGGGGAAATTTGAGAAGACATGGAAAAGCAACATTTTCTTGCCTTTGAAATCTTACAGTTATTTGTTTACCTCTTTGAAGCTGTGCTGAAAAATTAGTCAGTTGCTTTTGTGGAGAACACAGACAAATTCAACCTCTGGCTTTATGCGGAAATTTTAAACATTTTCATTTGTGTTTTCCTTTTCATGTAACACAAAGTACCTCCCTCATTTTGTCATGCTTAGCATCTGGTTTTTCAGAGCAATTTCTAAGGCTTGTTTGGAGGAAGCAAAGCATATTTTTAAGTAAAAGGTAGAAAAGGGAGACAAAGCACACTGGTTAGATAAGGATCAGACAAATCTTATTTTTCTTTCTTTTGAAAGTTTCTTTATTTTGAAAGAGAGAAAGCATGAGTGGGGGAGGGGCGGAGATAGAGGAAGACAGAATCCCAAGCAGGCTTCACACTGTCAGTGCAGAGCCTGATGCGGGGCTCAGACTCATGAACTGTGAGATCATGACCTGAGCTGAAATTGAGAGTTGGCTGCTTCACCAACTGAGCCACCCAGGCGCCTGACTTTTTTTGTTGTTGTTTTGTTTTTTGTTCTTGTTTCTTTTTAAATATCCTTTCCATTTCTTCAGTAGCAACTTGGAGAAAGTTCTACTCACAAGTGATTGTGTCGAAGGTCTTAGAAGAACAAGGTGTTTCATACCTACCTTACTAGAATTACCTTATTTTGTGTTTATAAAGCAAGTTGCTAAGCACAATGAGGAAGATATAGTTCAATAACCAGAAGTTTGAGCATATTCTTGATATTGCCATACCTTTGTCCAAGTTGGACTAAATGATCTCCATTTTCCTTTCTGTTTTAAGATTGTATAACTTGAAGTCCTTTATTCCTGTACCTATGATCCAGTACCTTAAAACTATCTATCTATACTAGGCAGAATAGTGGTTTCCCACCATCACCCCCATCCTGTCAAAGGTGTTTATGTCCCAATTCCTGGAAACTGTGAATATGTTACCTGACAGCAAAAAGGACTTTTCAGATGTAATTAAGTTAGAGATCTTGAGATGGGAAGATTATCTTGGATTATTGGATGGGCCCAATGTCATCACAAGGGTACTTACAATGGGGAGGCACAGGGTACCTCGATGGTTCAGTCGTTGAGCATCTGACCCTTAATTTCAGCTCAGGTCATGATCCCAGGAGCTTGCTTGAGGTTGTCTCTCCCCCTCTCCCTCTGCCCCTCTACCCTGCTTACCCTCTATCTATCTCAAAAAAAAAAAAAAAAAAAAAAAAAAGAGGCACAAAAGTCAGTGAGGAGATGTGGCAATGAAAGTAGAGACTGTTACACTATACTTTGAAGATGGAGGGAAGAGACCAAGATCAAGGAATGCAGGTGACCCCTAGACCCTGGGAAGGGGAAGCTAATGGATTTTTCCCTAGAGCCTTAGTGAGAGCGTAGCCCTCCTGACACCTTGATTTATGGCCAGTCCCATTTGGAACTTCTGACTTTCAGAATTGCAAGGCAATATATTTTTGTTGTTTTAAGCCACTCACTATGTTTGTGGTAATTTTTTACAGCAGCCCTAGGAAACTAATATACTATGTATCTAAAATCCATATATATATGAAACTTTAGGATTCATAAATCCTGTATCTCTCCCTCTAATATTTTGTTCTCTACGGGATGAAATGGGATATAGATACACTCAAGCAGAGTCAGTACATGGCCAATAGCACCATGTAAAGATTTGAGTTCTATGATTTACTCAGATCAAATACTAGCTCCATCATTTGCTAGATTTCTGGCTTTAGACTTGTCACATACTTCTCTGTGTCTCAGTTTCCTCCTCTGAAAAGTTAGGATAATGATAGTGCCTCTGTTCCTTATAGAATTGAAGGACTCAATGCTCAAAAAAATACATATATCAGCTTCATGTGGCAACTTCCAAGCTTTCCATAAGTACTCTCCAGCAGTTTCTTCTCCTGTGTGCAATGTTTGGAATCTGGAGAAGAGCATACTTAGGTGAGGTTGGAATCATGACAATCAGAATAGTCAGGAAGACATAAGAGTTAAACCTGGATACCCCAGGAGGAGGCAGGAATAAGGATTTGCCTGAGGCTGGGTCCAATTTTCTCGACTTCTGAGTTTTCACTGCCTTTGTTGCTCTTGGTTTTCAATCTATTCTGGGAATTCCACAGAGACTAAGATCACTTCTCTTCATCACACTGATATTTCTGAAACCATGAAGCTGAGATGAGATGCAGGTATTATAACCTCTAAAGGAGATTCCTGTCACATCCCAACCCATTAAAAGGGATTGATCTCATTTAGCTGATTATTCAGTGTTTTTTTTTTTTTTGATGTAGAAAACTGAGGAAGATTTTAATCTTTCATTGTTTGATTTTGATTTATTTGTGATATGTATATATTTGGGAGAACGGAAGAAAAAGGGCACCTATACCTTTAAGAAAGAGTGCCAGGTTTTTGTGAAGTAAAAAGATGAAAGGCATTAGGAAAATGGTGAAGGCACTCTACCCACTTATTATTCTGATGTTATTGTTCAACACTTTCATCTCTTCTGGTTTTGCAATGTGAATTTTTCAGAGGATGAGAGGGAAAGTTTTTTTTTTTTTTCCCCCCACTGTCTCCATTTGCAGGATGTTCCTAATTCAGTTGCTGCCTGGCTTCTCAGTGTTGTAAAGCACATCACCCGGGATTGGATGTTCCTGAATGTGATTTTGGCACTCACCTTGATGGCAGTTTTATCTGCAAAGATGAGCAGAATAACAAAGGCCAATAAATAATATTTCTGACGATGTCTGTAGAAAGCAAAATATTCATATGGGAGGAGAAGTTTGGTTTGGTAGGAAGGTGGTTTCCATTAGAGGCTTGTTCCTTTTCTCTCAACTGGATGGCTGGGCAGTGATGACAGCTGCTGTGTTTGTAAAGTATTATAATTTACAGTGTGTCTTCAGGTGCATTTTACATATGATCCTACAACTCCTTTGTCAGCTGGATTATATCTATTCCCATATTAGAGAAGAGAAAAACTGGTTCCAGAAAAGTAAACTGATTTCCCCAAGTTCTTGCAGCTACTAAGTGCCAAAGCGTTGGCTCAAGATGGGTTCCCCCCCACCACTACATGTTGCTTCCCCCCAAAAGTTGATTCAAGTAAATAAACTGTGAGTCTCAGTTTCCTCCCATATAAGGTGTGTGTACAGACTCACTAGACTGGATGCAGCATCACAAGCTCTGAATGAAAGAAGCAATGCAGGTAATGTTAATGCAAGAAATTGTCTAGATCTAAGGGAATGACATTACACGCAGCATCAGGAGACATATGCCACTAAAGAGGGTAGCTGCCACCAAGCTTCAGTTACTGTTTTTGTACAAGAATGCAAGAAAACTAATGTTGTCAGATTCTGTTTTTTGAAGAACAGACAAAAATCTATATTTTCAAGTGAAACATCCCCGTGCTTGATCAATACAAAGTTGGCAGAATTGAGACATTTTTCTAAGGTCTCTGTGGCGGAGGAGTGGGGCACCTTCATTTTCATTAACTCAGATGTGCTATGAAATCAACATTGTTTCAGCTTAACTTTCTGGAAAAATACATTTTTGTTTGTTTGGTATGAAGGATTCATTAGGTTCATTGACTTTTCAGTTAATGTCTAGGCCAACTCAATAATTGATTTGGACAAGTAGATAATTCCTGAGGTAATAACTGAAATTCATTAACTTATATGGTCTTAGAGCATTACAAAAACAGAAAACACACTCTTCAGAAATCTTTGCATGCAAAGATTGTGCCCATGCATTTCTTTCATGCCACCAAGGGGACACCCAGAGTTAGAAAGGAGGGATTTTTATGGCATCTGATGTATATGCTCTGCTTTGTTGTTTTCACTCTTAGAATTGATGGTGCATCCAAACAAATGTAACTGGAAATTTAACTCATTAAAAAGATTTAATTTTAGATCATTGTGTAAATATGAGGTTTAACTTTGCCATTCAGGCTTATGAGGCTGATGACATGTGAATTTGGACTTGGTGTTCCATGAAAGGGAGGTATGCGCAAAATGACCTCCAAACGCTGAAGGAGATGGGAGACTGAAGAAAAAGGCAGATAAGTCCAACTTGATAAGAAATGGCTTATTAAGGGGATTTATGGACAGCAGTCTTGGGCTTCTGCCCAAGATGAGGAGATGTCCACAACCCCACTTCCTGTAAGACCTGCTTTTGTCTCCTAGAGGCTGGGAGTACTGATGAGGAACAACTGGGGGGAAATGTTTGAGAATAGTTGTGGGTCATAGTCATAGCTCCAGGGCAGATCAAGAACACTATGCCTCAAGGGTGTACTTAAGGGTTATTATGTGTGTGATTAAATAAAAAGAAAGAATGTGGAGGGGGGGATGCTGTGCTCAAGGCTTCAGGTCTCTGAGTGGTTATCATGGCGGAATTGTCCGAGATGAAGTTAGTCTGATTCACATAGTTGGTTATAATGATGGGGGTGATAGTGCTGTTGGTGGTGTGTGTCGATAACATTTTATAATAATGGTAATACTAATAATCAAAAGGTAACATTTGTTGAGTGTTTATTATGCATCAGGATTCATGCCAAGGGCTTTTCTATTCAGTAAATGATTGAATCCGAAAACATCCTTATGAAGGAGGCATTTGTGTCCCTATTTTATAGATAAGAAAAACTCAAATTTGAAGAGATTAAATAACTGTCCAAGAATGTACAGTTTTTAAGAGGCAAATTCAAACTAAGTTCTAATTAAATGTGTGGGAAAGAGGCCAGAAGGTACTTATTGAGCATCTACGACGTACCGGGTCATATTTTTGGTTCTTAATTCTTGTAAACAAAACTACAAAACTTAGTTCCTGCTTTGGCAGGGTAATATTTTATTTGGGGGGAACAGACAGCAAATCAATAACCAAACACAAGGTAATGTCTAGCAATGCTAGGTACTATAAAGGAAAGAATTGGGTATGAAGGTAGAGGGCCCATTTTCCATATGATGATGGGTGAAGGTCTGTGTAAAGCAATGACATCCAGCCAGAGATAGTAGAATGAAGTGGAGGGATGAGTGAGGGGAATTTCTAGGACTGTCCCTGTGACAGTTCGTCCATGGTATATTTCATCACTCAGTTCTAGAACAGTATGGCCCATTGGTTGGGTGTATTTAAGAGGGGTATATAGTATCTTCCTGTGGCAAAAGCAAGGACTTAGGAGGCAGACCCAGGTTAAAATTTTGGTTCTGTTCCTTTTTTCCTGAGGTATTTGGGCACCTTAAGTTTATTCTAAGCTTTAGTTTCCTTATTTGTAAAGCTTGAATTATAATCCTTATCTCTTGATAAATGAAAGTTCTACATGTAAAGTCCCAAGAACTACATATCTATGCAGTCATACAGTAACTAATAATTATTATAATTGTTTTTATAATCTGTGTCTTATAAAGAGACACAGAGAAGTTCCCTGGGGGGTGCATCTCAGAACATGCATATAGCTATAGGGATTTACAGAATAGCATAGAGAGGGAGGGGGAGAGAGAGAGACAGAGACAGAGAGAGAGAGAAAGAAAGAGATATAAAATTCTCATCCTTTACAAAGGCCCACAGCCCTGCTTCCACAGGCAAGCACTTGCTCTTTAAAATGGCAGTTCCAGGGGGCACCTGGGTGACTCAGTTGCTTAAACATCTGACTCTTCATCTCAGTTCAGGTCATGATCTTGGGGTTGTGAGTTCGAGCACTGCATTGCAGTGCTCTGTGCTGGGCATGAAGCATACTTAAAAAATAAACAAGAAAGAAAGGAAGGAAGGAAGAAGGAAAGGAGGAAAGGAGGAAAGAAAGAAAGAAAGAAAGAAAGAAAGAAAGAAAGAAAGAAAGAAAGAAAGAAAGAAAGAAAAGAAAGAAAGAAAGAAAACGGTGTTTCCTGGAGCCAGTTTCGCCCATTGCCTGCTAATCAAAAAGTCTGTCTGAGTCTAGTCCCAGTTTACCTTCTGACATGCTGTGTGGCTCTAAACTAATCATTTCACCTCTTTGTTCTCAGGTAGAGGAGGAAAGATCTCTACACCTTCCCCATCTCCAAGGAATATCTTCAGACTGAAAGAAGAAAGTTTAAAATGCCCCTCTTGTGATGTTACTTCCTGTTACATGTGTGAACATAATTTAGGAAAGAGTTAAACCTCTTTAAATCACAAACATTTCTCACAGGTGATGAATTAGGTCTATAGCCATCTGTGTTTGGGCAACAGCTTTATCCTGGGGAGATAGTAATAAAACCAGAGGATCATTTGGTGGTTCATCTTGGCTCAGTGGAAACACGTGGATTTTGGAAAGATGTGCATCTGGTTCCAGTTTTCTAAATTACTGAATTTTGATTCTGTCACCCTGTTTAGGACACTTATCCTCTCTGAGCCTAGCTTTCTCAGTCTACAAATAAAGCAGGCAATAACAAAGTGTAAGCGATTGTAAGGATTAAATGAATGTAAAGTTCTAGCATTCTATCTGCCATTGATGTTTAAAATGTTACTTTTGGTTTTGGTTTTTATTTTTGTTTAAGACCTGAATTCCTGGAGGTGTCTGGGGGCCCCTATTTCAGGAGGCCTTTTTAAACCATTGCCAGGCTGGACAGGCAAAGGGTCAAATGGAAATAACCCACTGGATTTCCTCCAGCCTGAGGAGCTGGGTCTGCTCCAGGGATCCTCTGTCAGGGAGCGGTGGGGACTAATTCTTGGCCTGAATTCCAGTGGCAGCTCCTGTGGGCATGGGGGCTTCAGTGGGCATGGGGGCTCCAGAATTGCCCCAAGATGATGAAGTAACTGGAATACTACAATTTCACAGTGGCTCTTGCAAGGCAGGTGCAGGTTGAGGACATAAATTGGCTATTGCGTAACCTCTATGTCTTGTGCGTAGCAATTTCCGTCCCTCGCCAACGTATCTGCATTTGCTGCAGGCTCTGGTGAGGCTTCAGGTCACTCCTAAGATTCATCTGTTTAATCAGTGGAAGGGAAGAAGTGGCCTGCCTTTATGAATATCTAGGTCGGCTCTCTCAAAACAAGCAGGCTGCAAATCCCAATGGCTTCTCAGCACTGTCTCAGATGCATCCATCCTTCATTACGCTATTCCCATGGTAACCCCTAGGAAGGGAGAAGAAGGACAGTAACCACTGAGCGGCTATTTTTAGATTTCTGGCCAGATGCTTTGACAAATCTGTTGAGGGACAGAAAATGACACAAATGTAGAAGAGGATTTTTTTTTTCTTTTTGCCAAAGACAATATCATTTAAATTCATCTTATAAAACTGGAAAAGACTTTGGGAAATCATTCAACCTACTTCTACCTCTAGGAAGATCTACTTCCAAATCATACCCCCAAAAATTGTTCAATAAGGTCTTTTTAGAACACTTTCCTTAACAGCTTATTCCAATAGATAACCAAATTTCCTACCCTCATTTTATCCCGTATTCAGTCTCAGTTCTCAGACCAAGGGAGTTGGGAATAAGACTGAGTATGATTGCTCCAGTTGTGGGCTACACAGCCCTGAAGGAATCATTCATTTAGACCCTGCTATACACATTCTGTGCAACTATCTGCACTCGCCCTGCTGCACTTACTTTTTTTTAATGTAAATTCCTCCCTTCCTCCTTAAAAACCTTCAGGAATTTCCCATTGCTCTGAGGTTGAAGCTCACAGATCTTTAAGGTGGTTATAAAGGTACAACATGATACAGATCCTGCATACCTGTCCAGAATCATCAGTACTACTGTAGTTCTCTTTCTTTGTGTTTTGGCAAAAGACTTTCTTTTTTTTTTTATTTTTAAATTTTTAATGTTTATTTATTTTTGAGTGAGAGAGGGAGAGATAGAGCACAAGCTGGGGAGGGGGAGAGGGAGACAAAGAATCCAAAGCAGGCTCCAGGCTCAGAGCTGTCAACACAGAGCCCGACGCAGGGCTTGAACTCACGAACCCTGAGATCATGACCTGAGCTGAAGTCAGACGCCTAACCGACCGAGTAGCCCAGGTGTCCCAAAAGACCTTCTTTCAGAGTCTCAAACATGCCGTCTTCCTCCCATCTCAAGGTCTTTGCACTTACCTATAATACTTTACCTCATGCTTTCTTACCTACTTAATTTCTCTAACTCCTTCTTGTCCTTCAGAGCAGAGCTCAAATATCAGAAAACACTTTCTCAAACTCTGAAACAAGAAAAGGCACACCTTCAGTAGCTTCTGATAACAACTTGTGCATTTCCTTTCCAACACTTAACAGTTTGTGAATCTATATTTATTTATGTAAATAAAAAAAAACTATGAGCTTCAGGTTGTTAGGGAACAATATTGTTTGTTTACCATTATATATCTAGTACCTTAGCACCATGTTTGGCAAATAAATGATTCTAGTAACTGAATGAATGACTAGCGGTTATTTTAAAGGGACATAAGCTCAGTTTCTCTGTCAGGTCAAGCTGTCAGTGTGATTGCAGTGGGGATCCTTAAAATGTAATATGAATCCAAATTCCCCAGAGAACTTGTTAAAATGCAGATTCTGACTCAGCAGATCTAGGGTGAAGCCTTTTTTCTGCATTTCCAACTGGTATCTAACTAGTAGAATTTGGTTGCACATTGGAATAACCTTCAGAGCTCTAAAAAAAAAAAAAAATCACAATTCTGAGATTTTCACTCCTGGTGATTCGGATTTAATTATTATGTACTTGGCCTGGGCTTTGGGCATTTTTAAAAACTCCCCAATTTATTCTAATATCCAACACATTTGGAGATCCATTGATTGCAGGTGAAGCTCATTCTCAACAGGAGGTAAAGTGATATTTTTGTTTCCTTTTACATTAAACAGCATCCAACATGGCCACTAATAGGGGTCCATCTTATTACTACTTTTTAAATGCGTGTCCCTTAGAGACACACAGAGACACACAGAGAAGTGGTACAAGCAAAGAGAATCCTATGTGAGCTGGTTACTGTGACAGCAGAATGGTCTGATCTTAAACTCTCCCACCTCTACTCATGGGGAAAATGTATGTCTTCTCAAATATTTCAAAAGTTAAGTGTAGCTACTGAAAAAAGTGGAACATGTTGGTGGAATCAAATGTGGATCTAGCAGCCTTGCAGCCCGAGGAACAATGCATACTTACGCACATAATGTCATCAGAGAAAAGGGACCCTGAGTGCAATTCCAGGAGCTGCAGTATTTGTCGTGAGTTTCTTGATTCCCTACTTGCCCATAACCATGAACATGAAGATAAAACCAATGCTTCTTCATCTAGAGCATAGTAACAATCCCCCTTTCTTGTCATTAACTCCACTCATTTTTTTCTCCACTGATTCATTCTTGTTTGTGTTTTTAATCTTACAAATCCCACAATGTGGAGTGTAATACTGTGTAACTGAGCACAGTAGTACATGTCAAGCCCTACACTAGTTGTTTTCATTTTCTTGGTTAGTCTCCTCAGCAAACCTGCTAGGTAGATCACATTTGACAGTTGACAAAACTTACTAGTTTGAGGCTTACTAGTTCATTAGCTTCTCCAAAACACAAAGATGGCCAGTGGCAGAGTCTAGATGTATCTAATGTTTCTCTACTCCAGTATTAATTAACAGTGTATAGGCCAAATTCAGCCTTCAAATATTGTGGTCCACATGGTCTGAATACATTTTTAATGAGGGTCTGGCATTTGGAAAGAATAAAATTTTCCATAAAACGCCAGATTTTGGGGTACCTGGGTGGCTCAGTCGGTTAAGTGTCCAACTCTTGATTTCAGCTCAGGTCATGATCTCATGGTTCATGGGATCAAGCCCTGCATCTGCCTCTGTGCTGACAGTGTGAAGCCTGCTTGGGATTTTCTCTCTCCCTCTCTTTCTGCCCCTCCCCTGCTCATGCTCTCTCTGTCTCTCTTAAATAAATAAATAAATAAATAACCTAAAAAAATCAGATTTCAAGATTATATTTAAAATAATCATGTCATAAATAAATAAATAAATTAATTAATTAATTAAACAATCATGTCTGACAACAGTGAGTAACGTGCCTGGCAGCCTGAAGCTTGCCTAAAGCTGAGTGACATTTTTTATCTTCCAGATGACTTTTTACCTCTCACTAATATCTCTTTTATTTCTGGTCTGGCCCAGCATTTATGACACCTGTTTGGTCCCCCCAAGTCTCTGGGTTTTCAGCTTAGCGCATAAACTCTATTGAGGGAAGCAGTGATTCTTTCATCCCTGATATATTGTGTCATCAGGAAAAAATGTCCTCTTTCTTGGTGAGGTGGACATCATTGCCTTGCCATCTTAATGACTTTAGACCTTTTTAGGACTATGTGTACATTCACCTCCGATGCACTGTTCTGACTTCTTTGAATACAAAGTGGTGGAGCTTAGTATCCTACCTTCTGATTCTAGCATTTAGTTGTCTGGACTGGTTTCCAATCAAAGTTTTGCCTTAACAGGGGTTTGTAAGTTGCGTCCTTGTGTTTCAACGACCGTGGCCCAATGAAAACTCACGTATCCCTTGGTCTCATGGTATAGTTGTATTTCGTTTAATCTCCCTCAAGGAAGACTGTGACAAGGAAGAAGAGGATCTTTCCTAATGTTGTCAGGGCCTATGTTGTGTGGCCCTAGCAGTACTGGGCAGGTTTTCTCAGGAATGCAGTCACTGACTTCAGATGTAGCAGGAAATATAGAAGACAAGATTCACACACAGAGAATCGTCTTGCTTGTGAGAGTTGCTTGCCTCTGTTGTAGTGTACCTGTTTCCTTCCTTCCTTTCCATGTCTGGCTCTGACCCGCTGGCCACTATGGTGTTGGTTTCTATGCACTCCCTCTGGGTCACTGCAGAGCTTTCCTGCTGCACATTGGAGCTCTGTTGCTCAACAGAGTGCATGCACATTTACTGTGCTACTTAAACCTCAGAACAATCCTATGATATACATCTTGTTATTTTCCAGGAAATAGTGGCCCGAAGACCATAAACTTTGTTAAATTGATAAGTGGGAGGATTTTCAAATTGTGAAATACTAACCTTGACTGTTCTGTCACATTTTTTACTTTGGGTTTAAGAGGCAGATCTAGTAATTGAAAAATGTCTACAAAACACAAGAGAGATCAATCATTCCTTATCTTACCACACGGTATGCCATGTGAGACATCATCAATTGAAGATATACCATTATTTGATTTGCCACTGAGAACAAAAAAAAAAAAAACACTGTGAATTAAATTATGCCATTTAAATTATGTTGATTGTTATCCACTTTTTAATTACAGATTTTCTAACATAAAAACATGTCTTAGAAATATGGCACTTCAACTTTACTGCATACTTTTAATGTATAACACACTGAAATGCTAATTGTCTTAAAATAATAAGATGTAAGAAAGTAAATGCAAATATTGACACTATACTACAATGTTTTTTCTTCAGCAACCATCAACTGACCTAGAATTTGACCGTGTAGTGATTTATACCACTTGCCTTCGTGTTGTACGAACAACCTTTGAAAGATGTGAACTGGTTAGAAAGATCTTCCAAAACCATCGAGTAAAATTTGAAGAGAAAAACATAGCTTTGAACGGTGACTATGGAAAAGAGCTAGATGAGCGATGCCGGCGTGTTTCTGAAGCTCCTTCCCTCCCTGTCGTGTTCATTGATGGCCATTACCTTGGGGTAAGTACTCCTCAAAGGAAAATCTTCTTTTTTATTGAACCCAACCAGCATTGTTAGAAATCTATAAGCCTATGACAAGGCAACTTGCAACATAACTCCTGGGACATTTGCTATTTTTTTGGAGTTCAAACCAAAGGAATTGAAGCACTTATTTCTGTCCCAAATGATGTGTTGCTAACAGTGTTCATCCCTACAGAAGCATGGTGAGATAAAATCAGCATTAAATTGCCTTTTTGAATAGGAATACATTTTTTAAATGTTCAGTTGACTTGAGTTTTGCATTATGAAGCTTGACATGTGAGATAAAAACTATTTTTTATTGCACACAAGAAAAACAGAATATTTATAAAGATGTACATTTGTGAATTCTCTTATACCCCATTATCGAACACTCAGTTTCCTACCTAATGAAACTGAGATGGTGGTCCTGAAACAAAATCAATAAGAAATGGGGCCTGGAGCCAGAATTTTATCTGCTTGTTGTTTAAAATTATTCTGAATTTTGGTAATTTGTCAGTGTGAGACACAAATTTAGGCTTACAGGAAGAAGAGAAAACTCCCAGAGAAGCCAGGAAACATGACTGCTTCATTTTTCTTTGAATAATACTGTTAGCGTTAATTAACCCCCATCGATCTAAGAGCACGCACAATCGCACAGTCATTAAGAAGCCCGAGAAGAGAGCTCTGGACAGTGCACTTTAGAAAGAGTAAGAACAAAGAGCCAAGGGACACCAGTGGTTGAGGGAGTGGGACTGACTCCCCCCAGATCACTTATCAGGGAACAAAGAGCTGCTGTCAAAAGGCAGATGGATATTTGGATCTTGGCTTTGTTTCGCATCTGGTCTTAACCCTCAGCTTTCAGGGAAGGTTAGAAAAAATCCAGAGCAGGAAATGCTCATGTTTTGTTACAGGGAAACTGTTCTGATATTCTGTCTAGAGCCATCACTGTTAGAGACAGCCTGTCATCTTATGGAAAGATAAATGCAGTGAAGCCATGATTCCTGGGTATGACTTCTGCAATCCTACTTTTAACCTGAGCTGGACACAGACTACATTCTGAGGCAGAGGACTTTTGATTTGATGCATTGAGCCTCTTTTATCATATTTCAACATGTACCCTTAGGTCCCAGAAAGCTACAACAATGGCAGTCATGAGTGATAAATTAATAATAATAGTAGTAATAATGATACTATACTGCACTCTCAGCTTTACACATTCATCTCATCGAATCCCCAGGATAGCCTTAGAGAACAACTCTGCTCTACTGGTTGAGAAGCAAGACAGCCTTGTTTCAAATTCATGCTCCGACACTTCTATGTGATTCTGGGCAATTTAGAAATCACTCTGTGCCTGGGTTTTCTCATTTGTAAAAGGAGAAGCATAATAGAACCTTTCTCACAGACTAATTGTGAGAATTTTACCATATGTAATATATACAAATGCTCAATTCTTGTGCCTGGAACAAAGTATGTTTTTAATAAATAGTAACAACTTTATCCTTATTTTGCAAAAGAGAACATTAATTATTTTGCTTCAAGTCACAAAGCCAGTCAAGTGACAGGGCCAGGACTCAAAGTTAGGTCTGCCAGACTCCTCAAACCCCAGCTTTTTTGGCACATTACCTCAAGGAAGGGATCTTTGATACTTTGTTTGCTGATGCAGTCTTAATACCTAGAAAAGGGTTTTGGCACAAAGTGCTCAGAAATGTATGTTGAATGAGTGTATGATGCTCTATTGTCCTTTCATATTCTTTCCTTCTCTCTCTATGACATTCTCCTACCATGAAAGGATCTGATAAACTCACCCACAGCAGGGGGAAAAATCACTGATAAGGGTTTTGGTCATTTGCCTTTTAACCCTGGAAAAATTCTGATGATGGTAGAAGATATTTCCCTTTGTGGAATTTTGGTTTCTGTGATCTACCCAATTAAACATAGTGGGTGACTGCCTCCTTATACAGGTGGAAGTTTGGCTTTACCTGATGCACTGCTTTTGACCATACTTATCTTCTTCCTACTTCTAAGATGATCTAACAGGAAGTAATGCTATTTTTCTTTCCATTTGATGGACAGAGGGATAGTGCGACAGACAAGAGAGGTGGGGTACAGATTTTTTCTCAATTGCTTTTTTCTGTGATTACTTTATTAATACAGTGTCCTAGAGAAGGAAAGATCACAGAGGTGCTACCTTATTGCTTCTGCAATTTGAAGCTAATGCCCCAAATCTGGAAAGAGACCAGAGACGGATTTCTTTTTCCTCTTCATTTTTTTCTTATAAAAGGAGATTTACTTCTAAATCTATAATTTAAATGGAGGCAAACACCCCAGAAAACAACTTCTACAACAAACTCCCCTCCTACTACAAAAACCCCTTTATTTAAATTCCAGTGTGCAGTTGTAAATGGAACACAGTGCTGGAACTGGAGAGAGAGCATTTTCCCTGCAGAGTTCATTCATCTGAAATGGAAGGATGCCCTCTGCTGGGTTTTGGCACATGGTGAAGCATGATTCCTAGGGAGGAAAAGAAGCTGATGTTGGTAGTTTCCTTAACATCTGTGATGTTTTAAACAGTCACACGAAACCATTTGATTTAGCTTAAATTTAGATGAGTGAGAAAAATCAAGATGTATGAATCATCTGTGCAATACAACTGTTTGAAAGGAGGGAGAGAGAGAAATTGAGAGGGGCAGAGAATGAAGTCGACAGAACAGAAACAGGCATATGGAGGCACACTGTGGGAGACAGTGAGATGGGGTGGAGAGAGCATGAGGCCGTTTTGCAACAGCTCCCTTATTTTCCTGCATCATTGCTGCCAGACCCAGGGATAGGTGGTGCCAGACCCAGGGATGGGTCTCCACTGCAAGGACCTTAACAGAGTACAATGGGAAAGAGCAGAGGAATTAACAAGAATGCTCAGCTCTTTTTTCCTGATGACCCTCATTCCCAGCCAGACTTCTATGTAAAGATGGAAGCAATGAAACAGTCAAGGGAAAGAAATTACTTTAGAAAACAAATCTTCACTGTCCTGGCATGCTCCATCGGGGGAGGGAGGGTCAAGGAGCTAGTTGGGGGCTGGGAGGGGTGGAGGGTGGGGAAGCAAGTTCAACTTGAAACTTTTAAAGCAATAATCTTGTTGATTTGGCATCAGGAGATCTTTACACAAAAAAATTGTGTTCCTGAAGTTTGGACATAAGTTATCTTAGAAATTCTAGTAGGAAATAGGTTAGAAATAGTGTGTTGATTCTGGACCAACCATAAAACTTTTACAGTAGAAATCTATAAAACCCACATTGGAACTGAGCTATAAAACATAGAATGAATCAGAGTGGGGACTCTGGTAATGAAGAGGAGTAGAAGAGCTGTTGATCTAGGCAGGTCTCTTAAACTAGCTGATATTGAGCTGTGACTGCTTGATAATTCAGTATCCATTGAAAGTGCTATTTTATTCAGTTCAAGAATGAAGGAATTGTTACCAAGCATAGGTAGTTTATAGACTAGAAATATAGACTCTAAGCCAGCTTTCAGAGAGAACTTGTATAACTTCTCTGCAGAAATGGGCCACCAAAGAAGCCTGTGCCACAATTAGGAAGGTGCTGGCTCCAGAAATGCCTCTGGATTTGGTCCTCTCCAGCAAAACAGATGATTTGTTCTCTGCCCCTTTTCCTACATAATTCTGTTCCTAAGTAAAGTCTCCAGTGAATGAGTATATCTGTGGTTACTGAATCAGTCACATATGAAAACAACAGAGGACAATGGGAAATGTGGCTTTTAGGTTTCTAGCCTTTACAGTACAGGAAGACGCTTTAGAAGGAGACTGGATTGGTTACGAGTGAGCCGAACCACAGTATCTGCCAGATGCACTGTTTTGTTTGTTTTAATCAGATTATTGAGGTACAATTTACATATAATAAACTGTATTCATTTAAATTATAATTTGATGGGTTTGGGCAGATATTTACACCCGTGAATCTATTAATACATTTGAAATACAGAGCATTTCCACCCCCACACCCCCAAATATTCCTCATGCCAATTGACAGTCAGTCCCTTCCTCCAACCCCTGTCCCTTGGTGACCATTAATCTTTCTGTCAATATAGTTTTCTATTCTTCTAATGTCTTTATCTGGTTTTGGTGTCAGGGTGATGATGACCTCATCAGGTGAGTTTGGTAGTGCTCTAACTTGTGCAATTTTAATTTCTGTTTCTCTTTATTCTTTGGTGTAGAGTATTAAATCATTCAGCATCACTTTGCTTTTATGTGAAGGGCTTCTTATACACTATTATTGTAGTGTGGGTCTGCTGTAGGTGAATTCTTTCAGCACTTTTATGTCTGAAAAAATTCCATCTTTGGTTCTTATAAGATATCTTTGCTGGATATAGAATTCTAAGGTTGAAAGGATTTTTTTTTCTTTTAGTACTTAAGAGACATTGCTCCTCTATCTTCCATTTGCATTACTTCTGATAAAACATATGCTGTCATCCTTATCTTTGTTCCTCTGTATGTGTGTCTTCTCCTTCCCCTTGCTGCTTTTAAGATTTTTCTTTTAATCACTTGATTTCAGAAACTTGATTATGATATATCTTGGTATAGCTTTCTTCATGTTTCTTTTGCTTAGGGTTCATTGACATTCTTGGATGTATAGTTTTTTCTTTTAATCTAATTTGGAACAGTTTCAGCCATTCTTTTTTCTTTTTTTTTTTTTTTTAATATGAAATTTATTGTCAAATTGGTTTCTGTACAACATCCAGTGCTCATCCCAACAGGTGCCCTCCTCAATACCCATCACTCACCCTGCCCTCCCTCCCACCCCCCATCAACCCTCAGATTGTTCTCAGTTTTTAAGAGTCTTTTATGTTTTGGCTCACTCCCTCTCTAACTTTTTTTTTTTCTTTCCCTTCCCCCATGGTCTTCTGTTAAGTTTCTCAGGGCCACATAAGAGTGAAAACAGATGGTATCTGTCTTTCTCTGTATGACTTATTTCACTTAGCATAACACTCCAGTTCCATCCACGTTGCTACAAAAGGCCATATTTCATTATTTCTCATTGCCATGTAGTATTCCATTGTGTATATAAACCACAATTTCTTTATCCATTCATCAGTTGATGGACATTTAGGCTCTTTCCATAATTTGACTATTGTTGAAAGTGCTGCCATAAATATTGGGGTGCAAGTGCCCTTATGCATCAGCACTTCTGTATCCCTTGGGTAAAGTCCTAGCAATGCTATTGCTGGGTCATAGGGTAGATCTGTTTTTAATTTTTTGAGGAACCTCCACACTGTTTTCCAGAGTGGCTGTACCAGTTTGCCTTCTCACCAACAGTGCAAGAGGGTTCCCATTTCTCCACATCCTCACCAGCATCTGTAGTTTCCTGATTTGTTCATTTTGGCCACTCTGACTGGCGTGAGGTGATATATGAGTGTGGTTTTGATTTGTATTGGCCTGATGCGGAGTGACGTTGAGCATCTTTTCATGTGCCTGTTGGCCATCTGGATGTCTTCTTTAGAGAAGTGTCTATTCATGTTTTCTGCCCATTTCTTCACTGGATTATTTGTTTTTCAGGTGTGGAGTTTGGTGAGTTCTTTATAGATTTTGGATACTAGCCCTTTGTCTGATATGTCATTTGCAAATATCTTTTCCCATTCCGTTGGTTGCCTTTTAGTTTTGTTGATTGTTTCCTTTCCAGTGCAGAAGGTTTTTATCTTCATAAGGTCCCAGTAGTTCATTTTTGCTTTTAATTCCCTTGCCTTTGGAGATGTGTCAAGTAAGAAATTGCTGCGGCTGAGGTCAGAGAGGTTTTTTCCTGCTTTCTCCTCTAGGGTTTTGATGGTTTCCTGTCTCACATTCAGGTCTTTATCCATTTGAGTTTATTTTTGTGAATGGTGTAAGAAAGTGGTCTAGTTTCATTCTTCTGCATGTTGTGTCCAGCTCTCCCAGCACCATTTGTTAAAGAGACTATCTTTTTTCCATTGGATATTCTTTCCTGCTTTGTCAAAGATTAGTTGGCCATACTTTTGTGGGTCCAATTCTGGAGTCTCTATTCTATTCCATTGGTCTATGTGTTTGTTTTTGTGCCAATACCATGCTGTCTTGATGATTACAACTTTGTAGTAGAGGCTAAAGTCTGGGATTGTGATGCCTCCCGCTTTGGTCTTCTTCTTCAAAATTACTTTGGCTATTCGGGGTCTTTTGTGGTTCCATACAAATTTTAGGATTACTTGTTCTAGCTTCGAGAAGAATGCTGGTGCAATTTTGATTGGGATTGCATTGAATGTGTAGATAGCTTTGGGTAGTTTTGACATTTTAACAATATTTATTCTTCCAATCCATGAGCATGGAATGTTTTTCCATTTCTTTATATCTTCTTCAATTCCCTTCATAACTTTCTATAGTTTTCAGCATACAGATCTTTTACATCTTTGGTTAGGTTTATTCCTAGGTATTTTATGCTTCTTGGTGCAATTGTGAATAGGATCAGTTTCTTTATTTGTCTTTCTGTTGCTTCATTGTTAGTGTATAAGAATGCAACTGATTTCTGTTTATTGATTTTGTATCCTGTGACTTTGCTGAATTCATGTATCAGTTCTAGTAGACTTTTATTTTTTCAAATATTATTTAGATCTTCCCTTCCTTCTCTTCTTTTCAGAGTCTCTACTTACATGCATATTACGCTGCTTGAAGTTGTTCCATAGCTCACTCCTTTTCATTTTGGATAGTGTCTCTCGCTATGTCTCCTAATCTATTCCTAATCTTTTCTTGTAAAATGTCTAATCTTGTGTTAATCCTATCCAGTTTATTTTTTTTAATTTCAGGAATTATAATTTTGTCTTCAGGCATTTAATTTTTAAAAAAATATATATTCCATATCTCTACTTAACATGTTCAATATATCTTCTAGCTTTTTTAACATATGGGATATAGGTATAATAACTTGTTTTAATCTCCTTGCCTGACAATTCTAGTATCTGTGTCAGTTCTGGGTTGGTTTTAATTGATTGATTTTTTTTCCACATTGGGAGTCATATTTTCTACTTCTTTACCTGCCTGGTAATTTTTTTTATTGGATTCTGCATATTGTGAATCTTATCTGGTTGGGTAAAAGTATTCCTTGTTGGGATATTTTTGTATTCCTATAAATATTCTTTTTTTTAATGTTTATTTATTTTGAGGGAAAGAGAAACCAAGCAAGCAGAGGAAGGGCAGAGAGAGATGGAGAGAAACAATTTCACACAGGCTTCACACTGTCAGCGCAGAACCTGATGCAGGGCTGGATCTCACAAACCCATGAGATCCTGACCTGAGCTGAAATCAAGAGTCAGATGCTTAACTGATTAAGCACTCAGGCGCCCCTGTATTTCTATAAACATTCTTAAACTTTTTTGCTGAGATGCAATTAAGTTACTTGGAAAAAGTTTGCTGTTTGGGGTTCTGTTTTGAAGATTTTCAAGACAGAATTAGCTTTAGTCCAAAGGTAATTATTCCCTATTATGGAAGCATAATATTGTGGGATCTTTATCTAATGTCCCACTGATTATTGGGAACAGGCATCCTTCTCAGACACTGTCCCTTTTAATCTTTTCAGGTTCTCTTGCTAGCCTTCTGTACTTGCCTTACGTGCATGTGCTGATGAGTACGCTGCTGAACGCAAGCTGGCTCTCTGCACATCTTCAGAGTTCTCCACGAAGCCCTTCATTCTCTAGCACTTTGTCCTGTAAACTCTAGCCATCTTAGTCTCCTGGGCTTTTAGTTCTGTTTCCTCAACCCAGAGTGTCTACCAGGTTCTGCTTAGGTTCCCTTTTCCTGTACACAGCTTGGAAAACTGAAGAACTCACTTCATTTATTTCCTGGGTCCCAGGAAAGATGAGTGGGAGGATGAGTGGGGGGTGGGGAATGTTGGATAATTTTGGTTTCTTTATGGGAATGTGTTATGATATTAAATAAGTAGTGTCATAAACCACCAATGTAATCAATGTAAAGTTAGATGTTTTGTTAGGTTTTGAAACCATTCTATTTTAAACCTCTTGAAAATATTTCCCATATATATGAGAAGTGGTTTTTAAATGTTTGGGCCATATTCTTCTTTGAAAATCTGATGAAAGTTATAGACCTTCTCATTATACATGTACACAATCTTCTTTACAATATAAGAGCTTTCTGAGAATTTATCCCTAGGTAACTAACTTTTCAATAAAAGGAGTACTTTGGAGATGGTGCCTATTGGAGTGTATCCCACTTCTTAGTTGTCTTTGAAGATTATACTTAGTAATGTGACCCACTTCTTCACGAGTAAGTACAATCATATCTCATGTTGATATTTTTGTATTTAATTATGGAATCAATGAACTTAGAACTTTATCTTATCTTCTTCTTCTTTTTTTTTTTTGGAAGTCATCAGTATCCTTTGTGGTCATTTTCTTAATCATTAGCAATTTCATCAGAGGTCCAAATGGATGGAGAATCTTCTGAACATTTGTCTACCCCTCTTGCCTTGGATCTTATAGACACAGTAGATGTTTAATCTTCAAGCCTCCTTCATCAAAGTCATAAATTATTTGTTCCTGGCCTGTTCCCTCCACTTCAGAAGGCACGGGGTTAGAGAAGTCTGAAATTTGAGCCTAAGTCAGGTTCTTGGAATTTAAATTAGGCAATATTTTCTTGTGTGATTGCTTCTTTGTCCTTTTTTTTTCTACTTAATTGAGGATAGTTTTTGTTAGCAACAACAATGACAATAACAGTAAAAGCTAACTTGGATGATACACTCTGCCAAGCATTTTGCCTCCTTGTTCTCTTGTACATTGTAAAATAGTTCGGTGAATAGTACTACTATCATCTTTCCCACCCCCAGTTTCGTACCTGAAGAAAAGTAAAGCTTAGAGAATTTACGAAACAGTGTAAATACCTTCAGATCACAAGTGGCAGAGTGAGGATTCAGCTTTGGGTGTGTCTGACTCTAGAGCTTGGACCCTTTAAAATCAAGGCTGCAAAGTTCTTAACCTTCATCTCCCTGGCTTTCTTTTTTTTTTTTTAATTTATTTAAAAAAAAATTTTTTTTAATGTTTATTTATTTTGAGACAGAGAGAGACAGAGCATGAACGGGGGAGGGTCAGAGAGAGAGGGATACACAGAATGTGAAGCAGGCTCCAGGCTCTGAGCTGTCAGCACAGAGCCTGATGCGGGGCTCGAACTCACAGACTGTGAGATCATGACCTGAGCCGAAGTCGGATGCTTAACCGACTGAGCCACCCAGGCGCCCCCTCCCTGGCTTTCAATTCTACTGTTTAGCAGCATAGTCACACCCTGAATTACTTCATCAGGTGGAACTTCTCCACATTCAAGATCTTAAACTTAGAAACATCCTGCTGTGGCCCCAATGTTCTGTCCTTCTGTCTATCCCCTTGTCTCTCTATTGAACTTGTTCTATCATCAGTGATATTGTGTGTCCTTTTGCCTTTTCTACTTCTCTCAGCTTATAGTCACAATTTTGGTTTCACTTGTTTCCCTCCCTTACTGTGTTCAGGAATATGGTAATACTTAGTCTGTTATCACCTGCTGGACAGGCTCTGTGGAGCTCCCAAGTTTGTCCATTCCCAGTCCTACGCAACCCCCTTCATCCGTTTTTCCTCTTTTCCTCTAGTATAACCAAGGGCATTATTGGAGAATATCTAAAGTCATAGCGAAGAAGTCTCCAACGAAGTTGTATTATCAGCATTATCTAGGCTCATTGTCTAATTTTCATATCAACACTTTGTTGGTTTTCTTTTGTGACCCACATAACCAACTGCTCCAGTGTTTTCTAATTTCACCAAACAGAAGTCCCATTGCCATCTTCTGCTCTCTCTTTATCACATCCATTATTATCTTTCTCTTTTTCTAGTCTTCAAGTCTATTTGCAGCTCTAATCTTGTAGGGTATTTTAATTTTACAGATATTTTACCTAAACATTAAAAAAAAAAAGACTAGCATAGAATGATGCCTCATCATTAGTTACTTATTTCAGTTCTCTGCTTTTGATTAGTGACCCCACAATTTTCCCAGTCACAGAGACTCAAAATCTCGGTTTTCTTTTACTCCATCTTTCTCTTACTCATATCTGATCACTTGCCAAGGTTTACACTGTATCCATTGGGATCTTCATTTTCACATTTTGGGAGCTCCTCCCCGGAAAATAAGAGTAGCAAAGTAAAGTGGAAGCAGACATCTGGATACAAGAGTAAGTTCTTTTCCTTGCTAGTATGGGTATTGTCCAGTTATTTGGTCAATTTCTTTAAGATGAAGATAATAAAATACCTACAACATTTGGTATTTTGAGAATTAAGTGAGATGAAGCATAAAAACTCACAGTGCCTGGAACATGGTACACTCTAACCCTTTGCTAATATTATTAAGGCAAAAGCTTTAGAGAAAACATATACTTAGGATGTATAGGTGGGGAGAGATAGAGATAATAAAAATAATTAAGAGAAGGCTGGGTCAATAAATCATGAGAGGAGAAAAGGTGGAGTATATTCTGAGTCTATCCTCAGACATCAATGTCCAAGAGGTCTGATTCATGGGGGCAGGATGCTGCACAGCATCTGAGCTTCTGGTTAGTGGTAGTGTTTTTAATATGAAGCAAGTACTATGGTCAAATGCCATTCAGTGTCATGTGAGCTGATATGTGGGCTGTTAGAGATATTCCATCTCAGTTCATGACACTTTTCCATAAATATTAAACATAATTATTTAAATAGTGTTGGGTGCTTGAGTGGCTCAGTCAGTTAAGTGTCCAGCTCTTGGCTTCGGCTCAGGTCGTGATCTCATGGTTCGTGAGTTTGAGCCCTGAATCTGGCTCTTTGATGTCAGTACAGAGTCTGCTTCAGATCCTCTGTCCCCCTCTTTCTCTGCCCCTCCCCTGCTTGCTCTCTCTCTCTCTCTCTCTCTCTCTCAAAAATAAACATTTAAAATAAATAAACAAAGTTATATTTATTCATTTTGGTACTAGGTAGGTTATTAATATCTTCACTAACAATGCTATCTACAACATATTACTGAGAGTTTATGAGATTAAAAAATTATTAGCAACACACCTATTTTTTCTTAAGATGAAACATACCAGTTACTTATAAGATACTCTACACTATTATTTCCTTACAATATGACAATGATTTTCTCTCTCTTTTTAATAGTAAATACAGTTTTACCTTATTCAACTCAGAAAACATTTTTTATGTGAAAATGTCAAAAAGTGACATCTGATTTGTTCTTTATTATTAGAACAAAGCTAATCCATTTAAACGTGTGTCCAAGTAAGAGGCAGAAGGCTGAAGGAATTAATTTCTTAGATTCTTCTGTTAGCACCTCTTCTCTCTCATATCCTCTCAGATCAAGACCAAGTTGGAAGACTGGTGGGGCTACCAACAAGATGAGGTTGCCAAAGATTTGCTTTATTAGGTTTTGAAAAGACAAACGTAGAGAGATGCATGCAGATGTTTCATACGGAAACATAGAACCTTGGATTAAGAAGGTCGGTTTGGATGTCAGCTTCTCAAGTGTTTCTCTCAGTACATGAATTCTTTCTACCATATCCCTGGGCAAAGATGAACAATCTTTGAACACACCCAGTGACAACAACCTCACTGTGGTTCAAGGCAACGTATTTGATTGTAGTACCCCTTTAAATATTACAAAGTTCTGTCTTTAACTTCCTGCACTTGTTGGTCTTAGTTCTTGAACCTAGAAAAATAAAATTAAAACCATTCCCTCATTCATAATTATAATTTCATTTGTAAAAATATTGGGAAGTTTTCTCTGAGGTTCCCTTAACTCTTACTTGTCTCATGGTTTTCTGAACTTCCACATCTTAATTATTCTCCTTAGGACCTAATCTCGTCTTTAAATGCAGCACCCAAAACAAGAGCTAGTCTTCTAGATTATTGTCTCTATGAATATTATCTCTATCATTCTCTGGATGGAGCCTCTATTTAAGCATCTATGCCATACAATGAATCCTACTGAGTCTGAGGCTAGTTAAAATACTTATATAACTTTCATGTGAACGTTTCTCAAGATAAAAATTCCTTATACCCTTGGTTTTTAGGTCCATTTTACTAGGTCTCAACATCCCTTTCCCATGGATATGTGGTTAGTAGACAATAATTAAGACAACAAGGAAACAGAATTTTCCTGTGAAATACAAGCTGCTATTTTTGATGACTATCATTCTCTTTCTGGAAGCAGATCAGTCTGGAGCTAGTATCATTCCTTAGATCATGGAGTAAAGAATTTATCAAATGACTCAAGATTCCATCTCCAGAAAAATGTGGTCATGGACTATAACAAACCATAGTCAAAGTTTGGGCTTTATGATGGAAGTAGCTGTTAACAGCTTTTGCTACATAACAAACCACCCCAAAACTTAGTGGTTTGGAACAACATTTACTGTATAGATTGTGATGTTTCCTGGACTTGGCTGCTTGTTGCGGTCTACTTGTGGCTCGGCTAGAGCTGAGTGGTCTAGGTTGATCTCACTTACATGGAAATTGGTTCCTCAGATTTTCTCCTCTTTAGTAGCCTAGCTGGAACTTGTTACATGGTGGCAAAGACGTTCCTAGAAGTGAAAGAGGGCAAGCCGTGAAGCTGAAGCACATTAAAAACCTCTGCTTAAGTCATGGTTGTTTTGTCTCATTGACTAGAGCAAGTCATAGGGTCAGGCCCAGATTCAAGGTGGAGAAAACAGACTCCACCTACTGATCAGAGGACCACCAATGTCACATCCTAGAGTGGTGTGCACACAGTGAGGCATGAACACCTTGGTGGCAATGACTGCAATAAACTACCAAAGTGCAGACCTTTGACATCATCTAATCCTGGCTTTTTGCCTGAGTCAGATGTGCTCAGTGACATTTTCGTGTTGGAGGATTGCATACTTTTGATTTACCGAAGTCTGTTAATGATGCTTTAACACTGCATGTGGTCATGAAATTAGTTTGTGTAACAGTTTGGCATTCAAAGCACAGCTCTGTAGAACTAAATCAAGGAATCAGTCCTCTTCAAATTGCCACAGTCACATACCATCGTCTCAGTCCTACAGTAATCCCGTAGCATCACCACTAACATCTCGTGATGTGCTGGTTCCACTGACCAAATCTTTGCCTTCAGCTTTGCTGATTTGTTTGGCTCTTACCTTATTCTTGCAGAGAAAATGTGGAAGGACTATGATTATAGTGTTTTCATCTCATATTTTGGGCGGTGCCTTTAAATCAATGACATGAAGAATCATATAGCAGTAGGTACCTTGAAACCTGTTTATGCGCTATTTAACTTTCACTCCAAAAATTTAGAGTCCGTTAAAGAGAGAGTTTTTGAGGCATGTAGGCATTACGTATTCCAAAATTATAGGCCCAAGGAACAGCTTCATCTGTATAGTCTTTCCTTAATATATATATCCTGGCTTTACCATTTCACAAATTTTAGTGAATTGTCCCACTTGATGAAGACTTTGCCGCATTTAGTTTTGCCTGCTGTAATTGTCTGTATGGCAGGATACTTATAAAGTGTCTGGTAGGTACATTGTTTAATTACTTGCACAATATATCAAAACTTGAGGCTTAAATTTGATGCTATGTACCTAGGCACTATGAAAGTATAAAATAGTTGTGTTGAGGGGAGCCTAGGTGGCTCGGTTGGTTGAGCGTCTGACTCTTGATTTCGGCTCAGGTCATGATCCCAGGGTCGTGGATTGAGCCCTGCGCCAAGCACCACACTGAGCATGAAGCCTGCTTCAGGTTTTCTCTCTCTCTCTCCCTCCTTCTGCCCCTCCCTGCTCGCACACCTGCACATATACGCTCTCTCTCTCTAAAAAAAAAAACAGAAACATAAAACCAAAAACAAACCAGTTGTGTCTGTTTGTGACTTGGACACAAATTAAAGAGGACACAGAGCATACCATCTCATAAAGGGCTCCAGGAGCCAATTTGCCATTGGTGGCAAATTGTATCTCAATTTAGATGTAAATTGCTAACTATTCCCAATCTGATTGAAAAGAAAATATATTTATGCATAATCAGTGTTTTCTTATTTGGATTTAAAGACATAATGTAAGCATTGAAGCTCTTTTTTTTTTAATCTTAGAAACTGCATAAAAATAATGTACCATTCTATGAGTAGGTGAGAGTTAATAGAAATTTTAATGAGCATCCATTTCTAATAGAACTTGAAATCGCTATCTCAGTAAAGAAGAGCTTTGGTTGGTAATGAGCTGTATTTCTGTTCTTGTGAGCAGAGAGACTTAGTGTTTTCTCAACCAGCAGAGGGCTCTCACAATATAAGAAAACACATTAAATATAAAGTAGGATAAATGAGCTCAATTAAAATTAAATGCCTTAAATATCTGGATAATAGACAAAGTTTCAAATCTATATTTCCTTTCAGGAAAAGAAAAAACTAGGAGGAACAATTTTGAATTGACTATTCAAGAACTTAAAACAAATGTCATAAATATTTTATCCGTCGGGGGCCTAAACCTGAATCAAACATTTATACCATTCATTTACATTTTGAAAGGAAAAAAAATAAGGAAAAGGAAAGTGAATGTATTTTCTCTTAGAGTTTCTGGCCCTTAGGACCTATTTTTCTATAAACATCTAGTTTGTTACCGTGATATTATATATGATTACAACCCAGCAAACATTTCACATGGGGATTCGACAAAGTAAATAGCTCCTGTGCCAAGTGGCAGGCTTCCTTATGTTCAGGTAGGATTATGATACATTGTGTTGTGTTTTGTTTTGTTTTTAATCACTCCTTGGACTCCCAGCTTGGTTGAACTCAGCCCAAGATGCTTTTCTCTCCAAACACAAAAATTAAGCTAAAGACTTGACCATATGTTTGGTCCTGGTTGGTGTTTATTCTCTGGATTAGGTTCAAAGAATCAATAGGGTGAATAAAACGAAGCAAAGTACCTGTCTAACAACAAGCCCTGAACTGCTGAAGCAAAGATGAACCCTGGGCTTCCTTTTTGGGTGCAATGAAGTCAGTCTTGTGGGGAATCAGTAGGGTTCAGTGGCCCCAGGAACCAGGGCTCATCCATTTATTGTGGATTTCAGCCACTCTCTCAGACTCCTGTGGCCTATTTGAGAATCTGAGGAGGCGAATCAGAATTAGTGATTATCAAAGTGTTCTCTGTGGTGCCCCAGACGTACCCTCAACCTTTCCTTAAGGGGCCTCTGATGGGTAGTGGGAGTGGGAAGGATTTCAAGCTCTGCTCAGAATGCCAAACTATACCCTGTGATCCACACATTCGACAGTATTCCACCTATGGTTTCTGTTGAAAGATCTGAAATAAACAAAAAAAGTTCAGTTAAGGAACTTGGGAAAACAGAAACAAATGTCTTAAGTTTTTTTTTCATTATTTCTATATTATTTAAATTTCTCTGGAACTTGGGTCATATTGCTACAATGCAGGGTGGGAGTTGTGATCTACAGTAGGTGGGGCAGATTTGGATGTGTCCCTGTGTATGGCTTCTAGGCTATTGTAAAAGTGGTAATTCTGAAAAGACTACAAGGAATAAAATGAATAGTCATGGAGCAAACATTGAGTGCCCTCTGTGTACAAAGCAATGTGCAATGTTCTAGAGATTCAAAGATTTTAAATGCACAGTTCCTTTATCTAGGGTCAAAATGTAAGAGATGTGTGTGAGGGGGAGAAGGAAGTGAGCATGACACATGCTATGTCACTCTAAGCTAGTTGTGCTAAGTGCTAAGTTAATCGTAAAAGTTTAGAAGGAGAAAAAAGATGTATTTCAGTCAGGGCAATGAGGGAAGGTTCTAAGCAGGAGGGAGCCTTTGAGCTGTGCTTTGCAAAATGAGTAAGATTTTCATAAGAAGTGGTGGGATTGTGCCCCTAATTCTGTGTCACATGTATTCCTAGCATAAGAGATTTCTAGAGAGAAATCTAGAGTTATGCCTAACTTGTGGACATCTTTGATTCTTTCTAATGAGGTGTGATTCAGTTTAGTTCTGGGAAAGATCTAGGTGATGAATTGCAGGGTAAAAGAATTCTAGGGACTTACTGTTTTTTCCTGAAGGAATAACAGGTCAACTTAGATCTCTATAAAATGGTGTTAATTGGGGCGCCTGGGTGGCGCGGTCGGTTAAGCGTCCGGCTTCAGCCAGGTCACGATCTCGCGGTCCGTGAGTTCGAGCCCCGCGTCAGGCTCTGGGCTGATGGCTCGGAGCCTGGAGCCTGTTTCCGATTCTGTGTCTCCCTCTCTCTCTGCCCCTACCCCGTTCATGCTCTGTCTCTCTCTGTCCCAGGAATGAATAAAAAAAAAAAAAAAACGTTGAAAAAAAAAATAAAATGGTGTTAACTAAGGAAAAAGTTTTTATGAGTTTTCTCTGACATACAGTTTAGCTCTGTGCTGATTGTATCCAGCTTCCCTGCCACCACTGAGGTTGCCCCGTCAAAAGCCCCAAAGACATTAGTGTCCACTGAGGGCAGGAAGGTCCTTCCTTGTTCTTCTCTTTGGGGTCCTCAGGTATCACACATTTTTTGGAGTGTGCTGTGCTTTGGAGCTTGAAATGACCTTAGTGTGAACCTTGGGCTTTTGGTTTAAACTTGAATGAGTCAGGGGAGTTTAAACATGTAGTAAAGGGAGTGAGAAGTTAGATGGAAGGACCTAGGTGTTGCCTTGGCTATGGGAATATTTGCGGAGGAAACGGGCTCCTGTCTGTCTATTGTGTTTTGTCTCTGAGAGAAAAAAGGGTAAGATCTAAATTTTCAGATTTTTACAAGTCAAAATGGGAAATAAATCAATTTCATTCTGTCACTGATTGAGAGCCCTGATGCAGAAATGGCAGCAAATCTCGGTTCCTTCTCAGGCAAAGCATGCAATAAAAATAACAATGTGATTTTTCCTGAGTTTGCGAAGCTCAGTCTACCCTTTCACTTTGGGTAGTGCAGAACTCAGGTGACAGGCAGGTTATTCACAATGAATATTCAGTCAAGATCATTCTTTTCCCTGGGTTCAAAAACATGTATTTAAAAAATGCATTGCAATTCACAGTATAAGAAGTGGAGGTTGAAAATATAATTGAATGTTTAATTATATTTTTATTTTGTAGAAAAACACTTGATACATTTTCCCGAACTTCTCTTCATCATTGACCGGTTTAATACTTTTGAAATGACCAATAAATGAATGAATGAGGACCTATTATGTGCTATGCCAGGCCTTTTGGAAGATATAGTAGCAATATAAACTGTGATGTTTGCATACCAGAAACTTGCAGTGAGACTGTGAAGTCAAGAGTATGTGCAGGATTCTTTGTTCCATATGGATTTTTTTTTTCCAGGTTATAAAGGCTATAGGACACAAGAGGAGAAAAAGATTGGCGAAAGATGGAATTATCTGGAAAGACTTCTTGAGCTCATAGAATTTCATTCTTTCATGATCTCTCTCTATATACATTTAGCTCAACTTTCTGAGTGACCTTGAGCACGTTAACACTGCGTATGTCAGTTTCCACATGTATAAAAGAGGAACAATCCTATCTGCTTCATGGGATTATTTTTTAGGTATTGTTTTAAGCAATGGAAATATGGAAAGGGTAACGCCCCAGTCTCTGCCCACAAGGAACTCACAGTGTGCAGGTAGACACAGAAACAAATTTGTCCCTTGGCGTGAAAGTACAGTGAAAGAAGTATGTGCTGTGTCGTTGTGT
The DNA here is from genome assembly GCF_023721935.1 of Panthera uncia. NCBI lineage: Eukaryota > Metazoa > Chordata > Mammalia > Carnivora > Felidae > Panthera > Panthera uncia. Next base: position 35,219,082 of record NC_064811.1, read on the forward strand.
TATGACATCTAGAGGCATCAGGAGTGACTGCCTGAGACATTCTGGGAAGGCTTCACAGCAGAGAAAATGCTTGCTTGGGTCTTTCAAGGGGACTAGAAGTTTATACAGTGAGCAAAGGCGGGAACAAAAAAGTAGAACGTGCAAACTCACAGACATGGTACTTTCTGTACATGCTTTTAGTTGGGTATGACTCAAGTTCCGACTGTGTTTCAGGTATCAAGTTCCTTGTTACAAGTCACCCCAAAGTTTAGTGATTTGCAACCATTTCTTTTGTTTCACAATTTCATGGGTTGAGCGCACTCAGTAGGGTGATTCCTCTGCTGTGTGTGGCATCTGTTAGGGCCACTCACACAGTTGCTTTTGGCTGCCAGCTGGGCTGGACTGGGAAGTACAAGAACCCTTCACTTAAAGGTTTTATTTCTTTGCTTTATTTTATTTATTATTTATATTTGCTTTATATTATTATTATATTATTTGCTTTACATTATTTATTATTTATTTTATTTATTTATTTGCTTATTTATTGTTTTATTGTTTTAGTTGACCCAAAGAGCACACTTCTGGTGCTCCATGTGGCCTCTCTAGGTAGCTGTCTTGGGTTTCTTCACAACTTAATGATCTCAGGGTAGTCAGCTTTTTATATGGCATCTGATGTACAAAAGGGAAGAAGCAGAAGATGCTAGACTTCTTAAAGTCTGGGCTGAGAGGTTCCAGAACATCATATCCCTCACTTCCTTTTGGTCAAAACAAATCATAAGACCAGCTTAGATGCAAGGTGAGGGGACAGACTCCATCTTTCCATGAGTGATGAGACATGGCTACAGGGAGGGAAGGAAGTGATGGTGGCCATCATTAGATATTAGCTACCACAAGTGTATATAGAGAGCTGGGAAAATATGATTGGAGAGGTTCCTGGAGCCAGGTAATGGATTCAGTCATGGGTTGTGTTCTGCTGTATGGAGCTGGTTGGCTTTGCTTATGAGCTTCTAGAGCCAGACTGTGGTACCAGGAAACGTGCCCAGTATTTTCCACCCACGTTGTGAACTGCCCTAAAAGGCTTGTAGAGTCTCCATAATGATAAAGTCTTTTTTAATGGTTTTATCATTTTTTTTCATCTGACTATATATTTTTTTTTTCATCTTTCCTCTGCTGTTGAAAATTTGGGCTCAGGATTGTAGAAAATACCACAATAAATATCTTTGTGAATGTAATTCTTATATAGTTAGAGTATCTTTTTTAGAGAACTTTCCAAAAACAAGAAAATAGAAGCCAAGGGCATTAACATTTTAATGTAATTCAAATACTGAGCAAAGAACACGGACATTTTAGTATAATCAGGACCTGAGCTGTTGCTCTTCTCTGCTTACCCCTTAAATGTAATTCTAAATTTACAACTTCATTATTTTCTTCTTTTTGCTCTGATAGGATACTTTTGAGGATCATTGTGCAATTTCTTGAATTTACTTTCTTTAAGGAATAAAAACTCATGGATTTGAATTTACTTCTTTTTAAAAAAATTTTTTTAATGTTTATTTCTGAGACAGAAAGAGACAGAGCATGAGTGGGGGGAGGGACAGAGAGAGAGGGAGACACAGAATCTGAAACAGGCTCCAGGCTCTGAGCTGTCAGCACAGAGCCCGACACGGGGCTCGAACTCACAGACTGTGAGATTATGACCTGAGCCAAAGTTGGTTGCTCAACAGACTGAGCCACCCAGGCACCCCTGAATTTACTTCTTAAAACTGCTTTCACTATGTATGTAAGTTTGATCCGTAACATTTTTTGTTTTTATTTTTTTTAAGTTTCTTTATTTGAGAGAGATAATAATAAATTGTGTATGTATGTGCGCAGCAGGGGCAGAGAGAGAATCTTAAGCAGGCTTTGCACTCTCAGTGTGGAGCCCCATGTGGGGCACTAAGTCACAAACCCTGAGATCTTGACCTGAGTCAAAATCAAGAGTTAGATGCTTAACTAACTAAGCAACCCAGGTGCCCCAATCTGTAACATTTTAATTTTTATGTAGTTAAAGTAGTTGGTAATTTCAGGTTTTTTTTTTTTTTCTCTCTTTGACCTAATTGTTCTTTGGAGAATGGGTTCATTTCCAAGACATTTTTTAATCTGGTTTTACATTTAACTATTTGTTTCTAATTGTATTGCATTGTGGTCAAATAATATGACCTATGAGATGATTACTGTTTGGAATTTATTGATTGATGTTTTCTATGTAGTCTAATATATAATAAAGTTATGTAAGATTTTCATGGCTTCTTGAGAAGAACAGGTAACCTCTATTTTGACAGATACATATATATAAATAAAACACAGTGTTTTAATTATATAATTCTACCATTCAAGGGGCGCCTGGGTGGCTCAGTCGGTTGAGTGACCGACTTTGGCTCAGGTCATGATCTCATGGTCTGTGAGTTCGAGCCTCGAGTCGGGCTCTGTGCTGACAGCTCAGAGCCTGGAGCCTGCTTCTGATTCTGTCTCCCTCTCTTTCTGCCCCTCCCCCACTCATGCTCTGTCTCTCTCTATCTCAAAAATAAATAAACATTAAAAAAATTTTTTTTAATAAAAAATAAATAAAACAAATTTTATAATTATACCATTCAAATACTCTGATTTTTATTTCAATCTTTTTTTCCCATCAAATTCTTAGGGTCAGCTAATATACTTTAGTCTTTATTGATGTGGCTTCATATATTTAAATATGTAGCGATAGATACATTCATGGCTTTTTCTAATAATCATCTTTGATAAATCAGTGCTTTTTGGCTTGAATTTTTCTTGTCTTATATCACTGCTCACACAGCCCACTCTGTATCTCCCATGGTATATTTATGTACTTTATTTTTGTTTGCCTGTATTCTTTTGCTTAGTAATTTTGATTTAGGTATTTCTTTTGTAAACAAAATTATACTTGGATTTTATTTGACATAATTTGTGAATCTTTATGTTTCAGGAAGAGAATTAATCCATTTAAATTTATGGTCCTCACTAGGGGTCCCTGGGTGGCTCAGTCAGCTAAGCATCTGACTCTTGATTTTGGCTCAGGTCATGATCTCACGGTTTTTGGATTCAAGCCCTGCATCAGGCTCTGCACTGGTAGTGAGGAACCTGCTTGGGATCCTCCCTGTCCCTTGCTCTCCACCCCTCCACTCCCCTGATCACACTCACTCTCTCTCTATCAAAATAAACTTAAAAAAATGTTATTGTCATCACTAGAATTTTTTTCTTTAGTGTTGTCATTCTATTTTATCTTTTGTGTATTTTTCTATTTTCTGTTATCTTTAAAAACAAAACCTAACTCTGGGGCACCTGGGTAGCTCAGTTGGTTAATTGTCTGACTCTTGATTTTGGCTCAGGTCCTGATCATGGGATCAAGGCCCACATTGGGCTCCGGGCTAAGCGTGGAGCCTGCTTAAGATTCTCTTTCTCCCTCTCCCTCTGCCCCTCCCCTGCTCACTCTCTTTCTCTCTCTCTCTAAATAACAAACAAGGAAACAAACAAACAAAAACAAAAAACTTTCTTTTGTTAAATGTACTGTGCTTTCTTTGCGGTCTAAGGAGAACCAGTTGGAGATTGCACATAAGGTATTTGCAAGAATACGCTGCCTCTTTCAGTGAGGCCTCTGGCACGTGCTTAGAGCACTGTGAGCAAGTGTGAACTCTGCCATCACTGCTCAATCATTCCTGGATCAGAAGCCCTTCTCTGTAGCTGACGATGTATAACAGCGTTTCTCAACCTTTTTATTTTTCGTTATTGCCCTCTATCTGCGTGAGTTTGTATATCATTATAGAGTATATATCACTTTCTCCCACCCCCTAAGAATCAACTTTCACTTCCTTGAAGACAATGCTGTTCTTTTTGAGGATGCTCGCTGGACAGAGATCACCTGACTGCCACTCAGCTCTGAATGAGCAGGTGTTGATCAAGTGTTTGAAGCCATGCACTTCCCCCTGGTCATACAGCCCCTTTAATGGCAGAGTTCATGGAAATTTCAGTCCTGTTTGCCCTTCCTTTTACAGCATTTCCCTTAAGACCCTGGCATATGGATATTACCCTGTCCTAGTTCTTATCACTAAATCAATTTTTCCATAGCTCTTACATTCCTTTTTCTTTTCCAGGGAAATTTGTTAGTGGAGGATACAGGAGTTAGATCCAAGGGGTAATTGTCACTGTCTCACCTAGGTATCCGTATGGCTGCTTCCTAAGAAATTTCTGGAACACAACCATAGGCATGGTGTTAAAATGAAACTGAGCAAATGCCCTTCTTCAGAGAGCTAAGTAATTTAACATGATTGATAATTAATAGTCAGGAGAAGGGGAAGCGCTACAAGTCAAACCTGGGATCACTGGGATGTCAATTTCTCTGCACACCAACAGTCATTCTTTAAAGTAATTAGAACACAGATGACTAATTTATTGTGATTTTGTGCTTTGTTATTACATGAGATTAATTATGCAGCCTGCTATTTTTTTCTGCCTTTGAAGATTGCCAGCACTTTATTATGAGATGCATAATTTTCATTTTTCTCTCTGGTCACAATTTCCCTGCTTAGAACTCCAATATTAGTGTGGAAAAGAGTTGAAAATAAGATTTGTTCACATTATATTATATACATTCATAGTGGATCATGCTCTTTCCTCAGTGACCTAAAAACTCTTGTCCTCGTTTTCATATTGGGACCCAGAAGCCCATAATGTTTGGTAGCTTGATTCAGGCACATAATGTCCAAAATGCCTTTGCACTGCTCATGGCTAATAGTACCTGCAGAGTGTTAAAGTGAGCTGGTTGTGAGTCGGGGTAAAGTTCACATGTTTTAGTACAATTATTTAAATATAAAATATAATTAAATTCCCTTCTTAAAAAGATTTTAAAATATTTTTATAACAATGTTAACATTTCTGTAGTTCTTTTGGTTTATCAATTTTTAAAATGTCTTGCATTCCCTTCTTACATTTCCAATTTGGGGAGAAAAAATAATGAAAGCATAGTTTTTCTTAAAAACTCTTTTTTTTTCTCTTCTCCTTTCTTAGCCCCCATTACACATACTATACTTCAACTTTGAAAATGGCAAATGCCACTTTAATTAGTGGTAGGATTTCTTTCTTTCCTACCTTCATTTCTTCCTTACTTTCAGTTAAAGTGTGTTTTACGTCTCATAGGCAAAACATACATGAAATTAGAGGAACAGCTGAAAATGTGCTCCTGGCCAGATGGAAACAATTCACTTCCGTAACATCTCAGGAACACCCCCTTCATCTTCATTATCTGTCTCCTTCCTGCTTCTCCTGGACTCTGGGTTATTAATTCCTTGATGCATTGCTACCTTGAGCTGGAAAAGTGGGAGAATGTAGTGAGGGTGCAGACTTTTGCTTTTAGCCTCTCGTGCCAATTTCAGAACAGTGAGCCCTAGTTTTCAATGACTTAATTTCAGCTAAAAAATATTGTTAGGCTCCAGGTAGGCTGTGCCGGATGCTGTGTATATTCTGAGGAGTGAAACAAACGCGTCTCTTCTCTCTTTCGTAAATAAGCAAGTGTGGAAGAAAATGGACCAGAGCTCTGTGAGCATAGCCTTTATTTGATAATGCCCACCACAAGAATGCTTGGCAGGAGCTAAGTTACTAGGGAAAAGAAGAGGAGGGGCACCCAGGTGGCTTAGTTCGCAAACGTCTGGCTCCTGGTTTCAGCTCAGGTCATGACCTCACAGTTTGGTGGGTTCAAGCCCCACGTCGGGCTCTGCACTGGCAGCACAGAGCCTGCTTGGGATTCTCTCTCTCTCCCTCTCTCTGTGTCCCTCCCCCACTTGAGCGGTCTCTGTCTCTCTCAAAATAAACTTAAAAAGAAAAAAGGAGAGAAAATGTTTTATAGGACTGCATCATGCATAGGTGAGTGGAAATCCACCAAGTTTAAGGAATAATTGGCTAAAACTGGTTCTTGAAAGAGTGACCATTGTTTTTTTGTAGATTGGCAACAACTGCTCGTCAGTATGGACGGTATCAGGAAGGAGGGAGAGGACGGGTTAGGGGCTGAAGTCATTGTGTAGGAGGGTATGGAAGAGAAACAGCTTCAGGAGACAAAACAGGCAGCCCAAATGAAATTTTTTCAGTCTTTCAGTGTGTCTCATTCTACAGGACATGAGAAGTTGATAGGAGGAAATAAAGAGACAGAGATTCTGATTAACTCTGCCCCAGTATACTAGGTAATTCTAAGATCATCAAAATTCTTATGTGGATTGGGGAAAATTGCAAAGTGAATGAAGGATCACACCTGTGCCTTGGCTGGGCTCCAGCTGCTTCTGAAGTGGGGGCAGGAAATTGTGCACGTTGAATACCCCACTGAGTACGTGCTGCCCTTCAGTTTATCCCACAAATTGTATTGAGTGCTTCCCGTGTACAGTTTTTCTCTTACGATCTAGTGAAAGACACAAACTCTAGCAGTCATCCTAATAATCACAAAGTGAGCGATATGTTCTGCAAGAAAAGAATGGGGTCTTTAAGAACATCTAGTAGAGTACTTTTACCCAGATAAGGGTGTTAGGGAAGACTTTCCTGAGGAAGTATGGGGGTAGGCTGTAAGGGTGAGTAGGTGCTAGAGAGGAACTGTTGATTAGGTCGGAATTTTGAGAATTCATTGTTAGCTTATTTGTATGTGTTACTTTGAAATAAGTTTGCAATTTAGATATTTTCTTGAACATTTTTTATTGGGAAAACAAAAGGCATTTTAAACATTAAAAATAGGGGCGCCTGGGTGGCTCAGTCAGTTGAGCCTCCGACTTGGGCTCAGAGCATGACCTCACAGTTTGCATTCGAGCCCCACGTCCGTCTCTGTGCTGACAGCTCAGAGCCTGGAGTGTTTCAGATTCTGTGTCTCCTTCTCTCTCTGCCCGCTCCTCAATTTGTGCTCTCTCTCTCTCTGTGTGTTTCTGTCTCCCTCTCAAAAGTAAATAAATAAACATTTAAACATTAAAAATATACAATACACAGGATTTTTAGGGAAAATACTCTGTATGATACTATAATGATGGATATATGTCATTATACATTTGTCCAATCCCCTAGAGTATACAATACTGAGTGTCAACCCTCATATAAACCGTGGACTTCGATGATAATGATGTCAGTATAGGTTCATCAGTTGTAACCATGGGCCACTCTGGTGGGGGATGTTGATAATGGGAGAACAGGGAATATATGGGAAATCTCTGTACTTTTATCTCAGTTTTGCTGTGAACCTAAAACTACTCTAGGAAAAAAGAAATTGTCTTTAATAAGAAAAATACATAGTATTACTGCCTTCATACAATCACGTTCATTTTTCTATATTCTCTTCCAGTATGTATGTATGTATATATGTATACACATGGTTATATATATTTTATGGTGACATTTCACAACGAATGAACTATTTTTCTCTGCTTTTTAAGCCTAGTATTTATGAAAAACAGCATTCACTTTTCCCCTAGTACTTATAATTAAACTTGAGAATGACTTTATTATATATCATCATGGTGACATATTTGAATTTGTTAAAATCTTTCACTCTTCTTGGAAATTAATCTTTCCAGTTTTGTGGTTTGCTTTATAGAGAATGTTGGATATAGATTTTTGTTCCTGTTGAATTGTGTTTTGGGGACAAAATCCCAGATACGGGAATATTAAGCTATCGTTGTATTTCAGCAATATTCATCAATAAACTTTAGTTTTCCTGCTTTGGACAATTTCCAGTGTAGTTTTTATCAGTAAGAGTTTTTTAAAATGTTTATTTATACATGTATTTTCTTTGCACGTGTGGAAGCGGGCTATTTAAGAATATTTCTGGTAGCAGTAACTGGTTTTTAGTTTTTTGTTTGTTTTGGATGGGAATGAAGCGGTATGTATCATTTTCCCTCTTCGTTTGGATTTTGCTGGGAAGAGATGATTTGCACTTCTATGTGCCAACCACTAGGAGTCACTAGTTTACCACATCCACGCTATAAGAAACTTGTATCTGCAATCCTATACAGCCGAATTGGCAGTGTTTGGGAAAGCACATGTGGGGCAAATGTTACTAAAATTCCAATGCATCTGCTACATTAAATAAAAAGTACATTACGTATATGTATGCCACACTTTAAGTCAATACAATGAGTTGGCAAATTAGGGAATGACATTGTAGATTTTTAATGGTTCTTCTAAGGTTCCTTCTAAGGCAGTGTGCAAAATAAACAGAATTTTACCTTTGAAGAATTGAAGGGCCCACTCAGCCAGCTCAAGACAAGGTCTCATGGAGTCTGAGGGCTTAGAAGTTGTTTAAAGCAAAACTATGGTATAATTGTTCAGGCAAAACCAGCTTTCCTACTGCTGTTTACTCTTACCAGAGAACACCTCAGATATAAACATCCTAAAGCTTTCAGATTTCATTACCCTACTTTATCACGGGCAGCATTTAATCAATAAAGAGTAGATATCATTTTTTGAGACTATTGTGGTTACTTTAGAAACCTGCAGAAAAAAATTATATATTTTCTCCAAGTAGGTTTTTAAAGATGAAATTTAGGGTCAAACTGATATCATTAGAAGCAAAATTATTATGGGAGTGAAGTGGAAATTTAATCTGATTTATAAATCCTGCTTATATGCAATGTCACAGAAATCTGTCTCTAACATAAATAGAGTTACAGTCATCTGTCCTTGTGACTTGTGGTTTGCTCTGCTGTGGCTAATACTGTCTGATTAAAAATACACATTATGGCAGGGTAGAAATAGCTTTGGTTACAATATGACAGGGAACAAAGCAAAGACATAAATTTACTACATCCACTGCTATTTTATGACCCTAATAAGTCATCTTTAACTTTGACCTAAAGTTACTTGGAGAATAAATCATCGTCGTTTTTTTCAACTTCTACTTTTTGATATGTGAACCCTTTGGTTTGCACAATGAAAAAATCTTGACTAATAATCTATGTATTTGGAAGGTATATTTTTTTTAATTCTAGTATCATAAAAGATTTGCCTGTGACCAGTTTTTACTTTTGCTTTAAAAATTGTCAAGTATTCATCGCTTTGCAAATTTACATAGCAAAACCCATAAATCCTCCAAGTTTAGATTTATTGTGGAGAGCTGTCATTCTTAATTGCAGTGTTTTGAAGATGACCGTTACATACCCTCAAAACTGCAATTATAAAAGATGGTAAAATAGCATCCTGACTGTATAAAAATGTAAACTCCAGTAGATACTATACATTTTATAAGTTAATCTTTCATACTAACAAAATAGGCATTAATCAAAGATGAGTATCTTACAATATGTGTGTGTATTCCTCTTTGTCTCTCATCACTCACAATGGGATGGTCACCCTTGGTTACGATCCCTTGACCTACAGGAACTCTGGATTCTACCTCCTGAATATTGTTTCTTTCTGTTCCTTTTCCTTAATTCATTAATTAAGGCTCTTATGTCGAGTCTACAACCATTTTGACTGCATTAATTCAGGCTCTTATGTCGAGTCTATAACCATTTTGACAATTTATTGAGCAAATGAATGGCGTACAAACTGTGTGTCACTTATGGTTATCTTAACTGATAGATGTATAAAATATTCTATATTAATAGGAGATTATTACTCATAGGAATGATACCTTTTGGGTAGATAATGTCTTTAAATAGATCATTGGAAGTTGAAATTTGGATTACCTATATGCTATTTTCCTTTTCTGCCATCTATGAGAAACTTCAAATATTTGGTGAAGTTAACAATAAATTATGGAAATATAGATGGTTGCAGGGCACCTGGATGGCTCAGTCGGTTAAGCTTCAGACTTCAGCTCAGGTCATGATCTCACAGTTCGTGGGTTCGAGCCCCACGTCGGGCTCTGTGCTGACAGCTCGGAGCCTGGAGCCTGCTTTGAATTCTGGGTCTCCTTCTCTCTCAGTTCCTCCCCTATTTGTGCTCTCTCACTCTCTCTCTCAAAAATAAATTAAAAATTATTAAAAAAAAGAAATATAAATGATTGAATAAAAGTCATCCAAGTGGCCAAGTTTTATAAGGGAAAAAAACTGTGTCTTTTCATTGAAAAAATAAAACAAAGCAAATACAGCAGGGTCTGCATTCGAGCAGGCCTACTTGAATTTCATGATGATTGCATTTCCCAGCAGAGAATCACCTCATCTGCAAATGGGAGGCGTGTCCTGACTACTTCATAATGCAGAGGGTTTGTTTCAGGGAATAATGACCTCTGAAGACAGAAATTTAAACAAGAATTTTTTTACTTTTTTCATCTTGCTTCTTGACTTTGGTCATTGTTCAGTTTTATCTGTCACGGATAATTTTTTTTAAGTTTATTTATTTCTTTTGAGAGATTGAGAGAGAGAGAGAAAGAGAGAGAGAGATCATGAGCAGGGGAGGGGCAGAGAGAGAGAGAGAAAGAGAAAGAGAGAATCCCAAGCAGGCTCCGCACGGTCAGTGTAGACCCTGACACAGGGCTCCAACTCACAAACTGTGAGATCATGACCCGAGTTGAAATCAGAGTCGGACACTTAAAGGACTGAGCCACCCAGGCGTCCCTGTCACAGATAAATTTTGAGAACTGACTTAAAAAAAAAAAAAAAAAACAAAAAACAACTGATTAACAAATTAACAGATTTGGCTCTCTTGACTTTGAAATACAACTCGTGTTGTTGATCTGGTATTTAGTACCTACATTTGGTCCTTCTGGGACATCAAAAAGTATTTTAAAATTAACAATTTCAGAACAAAGGGCTTAACCGAAGCACAACCCACATGACACCTGGTTCTCCTGACCGCTTAGGATTTGGATGACATTCAGTTAAAGTGTAAAACTTCATTCCTGATGCATGTCCAACATCCTCACTGTGATTTTCATGAATTCTGGAGGGTGAAAGGGGAATGAGGGTAGAGAGATTAGCATTCTTTTTTTTTTTTTAATTTTTTTACATTTATTTATTTTTGATAGAGACAGAGCACAAGTGGGGGAAGGGCAAAGAGAGAAGGAGACACAGAATCTGAAGCAGGCTCCAGCCTGCGAGCTGTCAGCACAGAGCCCAACGCGGGGCTCGAACTCACAAACTGTGAGATCATGACCTGAGCCGAAGTCTGACGCTTAACCAACTGAGCCACCCAGGGGCCCCAGAGAGAGATTGGCATTCTTGAGATCACTTCTGCTGCGGATGCATTTCTTCTTTGTGCAGTTTCTCTCCTGTGGCATACTCAGCCTTGACATGAAATTTAGTCTTTTGCTGGCTTCTCTGTACATGATACCCACAAAACAAGCGGGAGCAGAATTTACTCAAGACTCAGAGCAGAATTTAACCAAGACTTGCTTCGCGCTAAACAAACATGCTTTGACAGAGACAACTTCCAATTAAACAGGAGCGTCTTCAAAGTTGTTTTGGCTGCAGGGCCCTTCAGGTGCCTCACCACATAGCCTCGGATTGCCCCCCGTTTATCGCTGCACTCCCTCCCCTCACCCCGCCACTCTCTCAGTCCTCTGTCCTCTTTCTCTCAAAGCAAACACAAAGAATCTTTGTCTATCTCCTACAGAACGGCGAGGCCATGCTCCTTGGCCATCTCTTGTTTCTACTCCTTCCATCCTCAGGCTTACCTTTTCCCTCAAGCGGCCCCCAAACACGGCATATCCTTGCCACAGCTTTTTCCCTTAAAGGTATCTTGCTTGAGGCAACAGTGAGAATTAAAAAAAACAAAACAAAAACAAAACAAAACAAAAAAACTCCTATAAAGTTCATCATTCGCTGAGTTAAAACAAACAAAAAAAAGCTTCCATTTATTAATACCTCAGAAAAGCGTATGGTTGGCTCAACAGTGTGTAAGCATCAGCAAGCAGACAACAAGCCTACTCCATTGGATATCAGAGGGTTGCTGGAGTTTAATTTCACCTTAATGTCCCGTTTGTTATTTGTGATGATATATAAGCCTGTCCTGGTTGTGTCAGTATCAAACCACATGGTGGGAGGAGGCTAAGACCGTATTACCAGTTCATGGATTTTTCAGCCATACATCAGGGATAACATGTGCAACTACAGGCATTTTCCTCCTTCTTCCATTCAACTCTTACCTCTTCCTCAGAGATTGTTGGATGGCTTTGTACTACGGCCAGATTTTCTTTCCTTGATCTTCAACTGAGTGTGTTTGAAGTAAAATATGCTTCCAGTGAGTCTCTGCGTCATTTCTTTGCTTGCCTTAAATATGGTTGTCTAATTTAGTTAGTTAGGTTTTGAATTCACCTTGAGCAGGGGCAAAAGCCCCTCATGCCTCCCTGGATGATAGCTCGGCATGGGGTTTGGTGCTCAACTTTGCAGAGGCTCATGCTTGCTCTCTCAGTTGAGTTTTTGACTCTTGGAAAGTATCCGATGTAAAACACTGAATTCCGGGGCCAGTGACAGTTATTTATTCTGCACTGTGAGAAATGGTGTCTGCATTTATGTGGAGTTTCTCTGCAGGGGAAAACTATTTGTACTCTTCAGAGTATACATCCTTAGCAGTGTGTGTACCTTACTGGGGGCTTCCGAATGCCTTGCTTGTGATTATTGGGCATGCATGTGATATCCATCTTAGATTTTAGTTGATTTGTTCCTGAATGCTGAGCTAAGTGAACCAGTGCTATGATTTTTCTTTTTTCCTTCTTCTTTTTCCTGTCCTCTTTTATCCTGATCAGAAATGTCGGGGATAAAGAGATGATAGTTGATTTTGGTCTCATAGAAAAGGTTATTGATACTTGTGGTCTGATATAGACAAAACCTGTATTGAACAGAATTTAGTTTCTGGGTGTTTGCCGGCATCTTTAATTTAAAAAATATGCCCATATGTCATGGTAGCCTTTGAGAGACTGGTTGGATGCATTTTCTTGTTTGTAACACATTCTCTAGCTTTAATTCTATGCTCCTTTTTTGTGGGCTGGCGCGTATGTATTAAGTTGAACCATAACAAATTGCTGATGTTTGCTCATTTTTGGCAATGATGACAATGCCGTGCCATTCAACCTTATTTTGTTCAAGAACAAAGAGTCACTGTAGGAGAAGAGACTGTGACCAGATTGCAAACTATACCCATCAAGGAGATGGCCACAGAATTCAATCTTGTTGTACCCAGTTATCCTGACACTAATATCCAAGGTGGGCAGCACTCATGGGCAAATGAGATGCCAGCTGTGGGTGAAGGGCATGTAGACCAAGCATCCTGCTTTCTGTTCCTTGGTTCTGAATCATGAGGATTCTTGTCCACTAGGGAGTCCAAAGCCTTGGAAACGAAGCCCGCTCTGTGGTGTTTCATTCAGCAAATATTTATGAGAAACGAATAGGAGTCCAGCCCGACGCCAGATCCCAGTTATATACAGTGTTGAATTAAATAGCTTATTGTCTCTACTTCTATGGAGCTTACATTCTACTAGAGGAGATGAGCAGGTAAATAAATATGTACTAAATTATAGATTGTAAACTGCTAGGAAGTTAATAGGATCTGGGATTCAGAGTAATTAGAAAAAGGTTTAATTAATTTGGGTGATCTGAGAAAGGTTTGTCTGAGGATCTGGGACTGAAAGCTAAGACTTGGAGCATGACGATGAGGCCATTATAAAGAGATCCTGGGAGTTGTGCATTCTGATTGTAGAGATTTGGTACATTTAAGTACATGCCAACACTCTAAGGCAGGAACAAGCTGGCATGTTCTAAGAGTAAAAGAACGTGGAAAGAAAGCCCAATGGGAAGTTTGTGAGCTTGAGACAGAGGTGAGTCTAACCCACAGGGTGGGTTAGAGAATTAGGACCATGGTGCACAGCGTCCTATATGTCACAGTAAGAGATCTGGCTTCTGATATAAATGGAAAGCAAAGGTGCTTGCTGCTTTGAATCAGGAGAAAGCAAGTGAAGCGACCCTTCTGAATTTGTAAAATATTATTCTGGCCACCATGGAGAAGAGAATTGGAGGCATGCAGGAATAAAAGGAGGGAATTGCAGTAGAGGTGATGAGAAATGGGTCGATTCAAACGGAACATTGCAGGTGAATCCACAGGATTTCCCGATGGGTTGGATGTGAGGTGATAAAAACCGAGGAGGCAAGATCGACTGATGGCTATGATGTGATTAGAGGACCTGGCTACTTGGTGGTGCCTTTTATAGTTTAGTAACTAGGTGCTTTGGCTTTGAAAGCCTGGTAGTTTCCATACGAGGGTTTATGCTTCTGGTCTCAGAGGCTGCCTCATTTATACGTTCTAATAAAACTCTTTGGCTTTTATTATCATACCTTGTAATATCTTAACTGGTTAATTTCCTATCTTCAAATATTTTTTCCCATTTTATTTTTAAAATGTTTCTGGGACTCTCTTTATCTTAATTATCTTAGTCTGCTGTGTCCTTGGTTATAATATTTTATTTCACTAATATCTTTTTCCTAGTTTTTATTTGCTTCATTTTCTCTAGTTTTCATTGATTATATTACACTTCTTTTTATCTTGGAATCCACTTTTTTATGTTACGTTTTACTGCTTCAAGTATGCTTTCATTTCTCTTACTTTATTTCATCTTTTTAGTATTAGTATATTCTTTATTATCTATGACTTTGCCTTACCTTATTAAATGGTTGGGTGAGATAAATGGTCATTTTCTGGATAACTTTTGCATTAGCTTGTCTTCTAAGTAAGAGGGCTCATATTTACTCTCTGGATGCCCTGAAACACACCCGCCTATGTCCTCTGACAGATTGCCTCGATTTCCAACCATTTACTTCTGTGCTTCAGGAAGGCAAATAGGAGACCTGACACAGGTCAGGACTTTAAGGCAGAAGTTTGCCTACATTGATGGCTTAAATGAAATGCTGAAGCAGTCTCTGGGACCCAAGAAATGACAAGATCTAAAATCTATGGTCTTTGTCATCTACCATCACTGAACATTAGATAAAACTTGTGATATATTAATATCGTGGTGTATTAGTACAAAAGTTATGGTAATAATAGTAGTAATGGGCATTATTTTTAAAAATTTTTAGAGAGAGCAAGAGAGCGTGAGCAGAGGAGAGAGTCAGAGGGAGAGAGAATCTTAATAAGCAGGCTCCATGCTCAGTGCAGAGCCCAATGTGGGACTTGATTCCACGACCCTGGAATCATGACCTGAGCCAAAATCAAGAGTGCGACACTCAACTGACTGAGCCACCCAGGTGCCCCTGGTGCACTTATTATGTTCTATATTAAACTGTGGCTTAACATGTGTTAATATCATGCTTTATTCTCACAGTAACCCTTAGAGGTAGATATTATTTGTAAATATATATATGGAAAAAGTGAAGTTCAGTGAAGAAAAGCATAGTCTTTCGAACCAGGTAGATCTAGATTTGAACCTTGACTCTGACAACTATTAGCTGTGTGATGCTCTTGAACAAGTACTCTTGTAACACTTGTACTTTTATAATCTCTTTGAGTCTCAGTTTCCCTATTTTAAAACTGAGGCTTTTAAAAGAGGACTTGTAGGGATGCAGTAAACATTAAGTGGGTAATGCTGTAAAACACATGTTTAATTCTGGGTGCTCAATAAACTATTAGAAGCTTCACTTAAGGCCCTTGCTCAACCCCCCCTCCTCCCATACCCTTTAAGAACTGTCCTCCTGGCATTGTTCTACCACTGCAACAGCCGAGTTCCTCAAGAAATGAATCATGAGAACCTTATAACTTTGAGAAAATCCCAAACTTGCTTTTTTTGGAGGCTGTAGAGGCCAAGACAAAGGGAGATGACAAAGGAATACCAGGCTTTGTTGTCAGTCCAGATTTAGAGACCTGAATTTTAGTCATCCTTCCTGACCTGCCTACACAATTAGTTCCTTGGTGTCCTTCTCCAAATAGAAGACACTTCTGGCAGGGAGAGTTCTGAAAGGAATGGAGAAAGAATCTAAAAATATCTACAAGGAATCTCTCTGGACAAGGCTATTATTGCCATCCTGTTTCACTTCTTTTCCTAAATCTTATAGCTAAAAAAAAATTCTTAAATTCTGGACAGTACCCAGAAGTTTGTGCTGGCCTCCAACTCACTTCTATAATGTCATCCTTATCCTATCTCTATCTTCTCTATCTGTCTCTGTCTTTGTCTCTATATCTCTACCTAAATCTGTCGGTCCATCCATCCATCCATCCATCCATCCATATGTATGTATATCTGTATCTGTTTATGAATCGTAGGTTATTTGTTCAAATAAGGTAGATATTTATTTGTTTCTCAAGTAAGTCTGAGCTGGTAGTGATCTATGGATATAGATGATCTCTGCTCCATGAGTCATTTTTGTCTTACTGCGTCTCCATTCAGGGTAAGTCCTTACTGCATGGTTAAAAATGGCTTAACTCATCACATTTTTTTCCACCTTGTTAAAAGATAAAAAGATAAGAGTAGGATGATCCGTTTGCTTTTAAGAGTCTGGCCTGGAAGCTGTATGCATTACTTCTGCTCACATCTCACTGGAAGGTCTTAGGCACACGGCTACATCTAACTACACAGGAGGCTGGGAAAAATACTCTTTCACAAAAGCTATGCCTAAATCAATTTCAGAGGATTTTTGGAATGAAAATGACAATGAAGAGTGGACAGTGACAATGGAGTAGAGGTAATTAATATTCTCTCCACACTACCAATAGAAGGAGAATAGTCCCACTGTAAGGAGGTCACAGCAGTTGATTTAAAAAAGAAACACTTGACAATGAGTCCTTCAAAATGGATCTTTGGAATTAGGCTCAATGGAAAGTCCATTACTAATCTTCTGAAAACAACAAAAATAAACAAATATTATTCTCATTACTAATGGTCTATATGTACCTGGAACTATGCTAAGTATATAACATACATTATCTCACTTATTTCTTACAACTGTACCTGATAGTGATATTTTTCTCTTTACTTTGTAGCTGAGAAAACTGAGGTTTTGAGGACGTAAGTAACTTGCCCAAGCTGCACACCCTATTAAGTAGCAGAGATAGGATTTAATATATGGCTGAACCCACAATTTTAACTCCAGTGGTTCAGCCTTTCCAACATATCTGGTTACTCATGCGATTCACTTCCTTTCACCATAGGATTACAGAAAGGTTCTCGTCATTCTTATTCTCTTGTTCTGAAGACACATAATAAATGGACTCAAACTGGGATTGTTTCCAGTAGAATGAAAGGAATCATGTGATTCATGGCTGGTGGGCTGTTTCTCGTCATTCTTATTCTCTTGTTCTGAAGACACATAATAAATGGACTCAAACTGGGATTGTTTCCAGTAGAATGAAAGGAATCATGTGATTCATGGCTGGTGGGCTGTTTCCCCTTTTTTCTGTTTTCCCTTCCAGATCCATTCTCTCCCCTTCACTGTTCTGAGCCACAGAAAAGGCAAACTTTACAGATGCCTCCAAGCAGATGCTTTCGCCTTCTGACTTCAGTCACAAGGAGGCTAAGGGGGAGATCTGAGTGAGGTGGGGCAGAGGTATTTACGTCCCCTGCTCCCATCACACTGAGGTGCAGTTTGGGAAGTTGCTGAGTTCCCACAGCTACTGCATACAATGCCTTCCTCAAGATTGTTAGACCACCGTCATTGTTGCCCACCCCCCTGGTGATTCACCAAGCCCATTGGTTTATTTACTGTTGTCCACACTTCTGTAGATTATCCTTTCATTAAATGCTCCTCAGTTGAAGTCTTAGGGCATCCAAGTTTCCTGCTGGGATCTTGGAAGATGCATTGGGTTATTCTCATGAGTTTAAAAAAACAACAATTATTAGACAACTGATGACTCTTTAACATTATAGTACCTTATAAAAATGGGTCATCTGCTTCATTTCATGACCATGAACTTCAGTACACTATAGAAAAGTCTTTCTAGTAGCAACTAGGTAGGAGTGATAATTTTACTAAGATCATAATACTAAAGATAAGGTAGTTTTTATTGAACATCTAAGCTGCAGTGATGATTCTTCCATAGCCTGTCCATGTCTAAATATCCTTGGATCCCATTTGGGATTTAGGCCTATTTAAGTAGGATCTCCTTCTTATTAATGGAATTATAATTGACATTTGGATCAACTAATTATATTTCTCAACTACCCTCACCACATGAATCTTCCTCATATATTTTTCCTGAGTGATTAAATTCTGTGTTACCCAAGAAAAATAATCGACTCGTCTTCAGTAATATTGTTCACTAACTGTCCTCAGTTTCTGACTTTCCGAAGAACCTTGGCTGAAAGCTAGTTAAATCTCTCATAGTAGTTTAGCATGTCTACAATGTAGCTAGAAAGTCCTCAAATTTCATATCACCTTTCTTTTTCAATCACAAAATTGAGATTTTAATCCCAATATTTTGTATGATCCTCTACCTCCCTTTTTATTACATTCTCTTTACTTTATGGTGGCATCATCTGAAAGCAATATAATACTCTTATTGACATCCTTTTCTAAAAATTATTTATTGACTCTAGACAGGAAATGTTTGTATGCTCAAAATTGATCCTAAATTATAAATTTTCTCAGAGTTCAACAACAACAACAATAATAATAAATAAACAACTACTATTTATTGAATTCCTAATATATGCCATACATTGTTGTAGACTTATATATCTCATGTAATGTCTACAACAACATTACAAACATAATTATACCCAATTTACAAATAAGGAAACGGAGTCTTTTTTAAAAAAAATTTTTAAATGTTTATTTATTTTTGGGAGAGAGATAGAGCATGAGCTGGGGAGGGGCAGAAAGAGAGGGAGACACAGAATCTGAAGCAGGCTCCAGGCTCTGAGCTGTCAGCACAGAACCTGACGTGGGGCTCGAACTCACAAACCATGAGATCATGACCTGAGCTGAAGTCAGATGCTTGAACAACTGAGCCACACAAGCTCCCCAGGAAGCTGAGTCTTTATTTACATTATTTGTCCAAGTTAAATTAATTTGTAAATGGAGGCACTAGGATTTAATCTGGAATTGTATTCAGAAAACCTTTGGCTGGGGTGCCTGGGTGGCTCCGTTGGTTAAGCATCCAACTTTTGATTTTGGCTCAGGCAATGATCTCACGATTCGTGAGTTCAAGTTCCACGATTTGTGAGTTCCAATGAACTCACAATTCATGAGTTCAAGCACAGAGCCTGCTTGGGATTCTCTCTCTCTCTCTCTCTCTCTCTCTCTCTGCCCCTGCCCCACTTGTACTCTTTTCTCTCCCTCAAAATAAATAAATAAACATTAAAAAAATAAAAAATAAAACCTTTGGTTGTAAAAATATACAAGTGGGACTATATCAACCAAAAAGCTTCTGTACGGCAAAGGAAATCAACAAAATGAAAAGGCAGACTACCAAATGAGAGAAAATATTTGCAAATCACATATCTGATAAAGGATTAATATCCCAAAATATAAAGAACTCATACAACTAAATAGCAAAAAGACAAACAATCCAAGTAAAAAATGGGCAGATGATCTGAATACATTTTTTTCACAAAGAAGACGTATAGATAACCAACAGACACATGAGAAGGTGCTCAATATTACTAATTATCAGGGAGGTGCAAATGAAAACCACAGTGAGGTATCACTTCACACTGGTTAGAATGGCTATAATCAAAGACAAGAAATAACAAATGTAATGGAGGATGTGGGGATAACGGAACCCTTGTGCACTGTTGGTGGGAAAGTAAATTGGTGCAGCCACTGTGGAAGACAGCACGGAGGTTCCTAAAAAAATTGAACTACCATATGAGTCATCAATTTCGCTTCTGGGTATTTATCTAAAGAAAACAAAAGCACTAACTCGAAAAGGTGCATGCACCCCTGTGTTCACTGCAGCAATGTTTTCAATTCCCTAGAGATGGAAACAACCTTGGTGTTTATCAATGGATGAATGAATAAAGAAATTATGATATACATATGTATGTATATATATACATATATGCACTATATACACAATATATATACACATATACACACATATACACAATATACACACAGCCACACGTATACACACATATACACAATATATATATTATTCAGCCATAAGAAAGAATGAAATCTTGTCATTTTTGACAACATGGATGGACCTTGAAGGCCTCATGCTAATAAGGGAAGTCAAACAAACAAAGACAAATACTGTATGATCTTACTTATATGTGGAATCTCAAGGGAAAAAAATCCTGAGTTCATAAATACAAAAAACAGATTGGTGGTTGCCAAATGTGGGGGCATGGGACAGGGAGGCAAAATAGGTGAAGGGGGTCAAAAGGTACAAACTTCCAGTTATAAAATAAATAAATACTGGTGACGTATTGTACAGCATTGTGACTACAGCTCACAATACTGCATTGTATATTTGAGAGCTTCTGAGAGTAGATCTTAAAAGTTGTCATCGCTAGAAAAAAATTTGTAACTATGTGCTGTGATGGATGTTAACTAGACTTATTGTGGGGATCATTTTGCAATATATACAAATATTGAATCATTATGTTATGTACCTTAAACTAGTAACATGTTATATGTCAATTATAGCTGAATGAAAAAAAAACTTTGGTGAACTTAATCACTGCATTCTAAAAATCAATTTATGCAGGGAATTTTGTGACGTAGTAGACAACAGTCTTAAATCTATTAAGTAAAACTGTTTTCCGGCTTCTAGCTCGATCCCCCAATATTATCTTTTTTTTTTTAAACCTAGTAGTGACTTTGGGGCACCTGGGTGACTCAGTTGGTTGGGCGACTGACTTCAGCTCAGGTCATGATCTCCTGGTTCCTGAGTTTGAGCCCCACGTCGGGCTCTGTGCTGACAGCTCAGAGCCTGGAGCCTGTTTCAGATTCTGTGTCTCCCCTTCTCTCTACCCCTGCCCTGCTTCCGCTGTGTCTCTTTGTCTCTCAATAATAAATAAACGTTAAAAAAAAAAAAAAAAAACCCTAGGGACTTGATGTCACTTTTATGTGATTCAATATTAATTTTAAAGGAACCAGAAAAAATAAATAAAAGAACAAGAGAGATGGATTTCTGCCATAGAAAAGAGAATAATATATCCCCATGATCATCTACTTTGATGATATGGCTTTATTATAAAGATCAAGATTGGTTCCATGAGAAAAGTGTTCTTTGTAGCTACACTGAAAAAAGTAGCTCAACATTAATTACAGAAAACCTAAATCACTGCCTTTGGCAGGCATTTTTCAACACCCAAAATTCTGTATTATATAATTACACAAAACAAGTCAACTAGTTTAATTTTGCAGTTAATTCTTCCTGCCAGGGACACAGGAAAACCATGCTCTTTAGAATGAGATTTTCTGAGGAGATTTTACTGTGTCTTTTTTAAGACACTGGAGGGATATCACCACACCTGCTTTGAACATCTTCCAGGCCTAAGTGTTTGGTGTAGAACTCCAGGGTCTCCATGGAGTTGGTTCACGTACTGGAGATGATCCCAAGCCGATTCCTGAAGTAAAGTCTGCCGTTGTCAGCAGGGCTCGGGTGGCCTGGCTCCAGGGTTGACGTAACCTCCCGTTCTGGTGGGTCTGGCAGCCACAGAAACAAACATTTACTGAGCACGTCCTTTGGCAGGCGTCATGCTAGGTGTTGGTTGAGGTCCTTGAATGCCAGCCCTGCCATCTGCTCTCCTGATTACACAGCAGAAAAATCCTTCAGTAGCTGGCACCAGACAGCCCAGCCTACCAGTCGTCATGAGAGCGCAGCCTCCAATGGTTTGCTCTTCATTTCCTGTCCTGTGCCCAGCTAAAGGAAGTGATGGTTAGGGGGAAGCAGTCACACAGTCTCCATACCCCTCTCTCCTGTAGGTGTTTGGCAGTCCATCATCAAATCGCATCAGCTTGCAGATTTACCTTCACCAAGGTGCCTTTTGATTTATGCCATTGTTATTTTTCCTTTTTGTTTTTTTTTTAATGTTTATTTATTTATTTGAGAGAGAGAAAGAGACAGAGAGAGAGTGAGTGCAAGCGGGGAGGGGCAGAGAGAGAGGGAGACAAGCAAGCTCCAGGCTCTGAGCTGTCAGCACAGAGCCCGATGTGAGGCTCGAACTCACAAACTGTGAGATCATGATCTGAGCTGAAGTCAGACACTTAACTCACTGAGTCACCCAGGTGCCCCTATCTTTCCTTTTTAAATCAGCAGTCATTGTGGGAAATAGCCATTTGGAATGTAATGCTTTTTTTTTTTTTTTACTACATTTTTTACTACACTTACTACATTTAGTATTTACTAATGTATTTACTACAAAATGGCTGAAGATGTTAATATGGCAAATACTTATTGAGTGCCTATGGGGCACCACGCAAAGCGCTGGATCCTTGAAGAAGTCCCAGTTGCTTTAATCACCACTGGGCTCACAGTGCAGGGGGGCACAAAGTGGTCTCAGAGCACAGAGGAAGGAATACTGATATTTGCCTGGGAAAATCAAAGAAACTTCATCAATAAGGTAACATTTCATTTGGGTTTGGAGGGATGTCTAGAAGTTTTTGGGGAGAGGCTGCGAAGGATAGAATAAATTTGGGGCAAAGGTACAGAGCATGTGCAAAGGCATATTATCTCATGGAAGGACCTGGTATGTCCAGGAGAAGGAGAGAAATTCAGAGTATTAGGAGTACATAGCATTAAAGGACAGGGCTGGAAGGGTTGGTGCAGCCAGATAGTGGAGGTTTGTGTCAACCATGCTCAGGAGTCTGGGTTGCATCCCAGTCACTAGAAGGTACTCCAACAAGCAATGTAGGGTGTGCAGTTAAATATAGAGAAATAAATTGCAGGGAAGTGGTTAAGCGAAAGGGAAAAGGAGCCTGATTTAAGCCAGCAGGAGGGATAAAAAAAACTTGTACTATTTGAGTCAAGAGCCACTTCTGTGATGGCATTTATTTAGAGACTATATTTTTATGGTTAATGAAAAAGCAGGGGTATTATTTATTATAATAGCAAGACCATCTAAAGTGTTATGTAAAACATTGCATTGTTAGAGTACTACACTAAAACAAACTTTGTTTGAATTCAGGAGCTGCCTTAGAATAAATTTAAGTCTCAATAATAGCTATCATTTTGAAATGTATTTAGGACATTTCTTTTGTCCTGAATTTTTATTCAAATTTTATTTTATTTTATCATTATATGTATCTTTTATTGCAGGCAACTTTCTTAGTAAGACGAAGTGGTATATGAATAAATGCAAATAAAAGTTAAAATTAAGTAATATATAACATATATGCATACACACAATATGCATATATGTATATATACATTAAAATTTCTGATTTTGCACAAAAACAGACACTCAGATCAATGGAACAGAATAGAGAACCTGGAAATGGACCCACAAATGTATGGCCAACTAATCTTTGACAAAGCAGGAAAGAATATCCAATTGAATAAAGACAGTCTCTTTAGCAAGTGGTGCTGGGAAAACTGGACAGCGAAAAATGAACCTGGACCACTTTCTTACACCATACACAAAAATGAACTCAAAATGGATGAAAGACCTAAATGTAAGACAGGAAATCATCAAAATCCTCAAGGAGAAAGCAGGCAAAAACCTCTTTGATCTTGGCTGCAGCAACTTCTTACTCAACACATCTCCAGAAGCAAAGGAAACAAAAGCAAAAATGAACTATTGGGACCTCATCAAAATAAAAAGCTTTTGCACAGCGAAGGAAACAATCAGCAAAGCTAAAAGGCAACCGATGGAATGGGAGAAGATATTTGCAAATGACATATCAGATAAAGGGTTAGTATCCAAAATCTATAAAGAACTTATCAAACTCCACACCCAAAAAACAAATAATCCAGTGAAGAAATGGGCAAAAGACATGAATAGGCACTTCTCCAAAGAAGACATCCAGATGGCCAACCAACACATGAAAAAATGCTCAACATCACTCATCATCAGGGAAATACAAATCAGAACCACAATGAGATACCACCTCACACCTGTCAGAATGGCTAACATTAATAACTCAGGCAAGAGCAAATGTTGGTGAGGATGCGGAGAAAGAGGATCTCTTTTGCACTGCTGGTGGGAATGCAAACTGGTGCAGCCACTCTGGAAAACAGTATGGAGGTTCCTGAAAAAATTAAAAACAGAACTACCCTACAACCCAGCAAATGTACTACTAGGTATTTATCCAAGGGATACAGGCGTGCTGTTTCGAAGGGGCACATGCACCCCAGTGTTTATACCAGCACTATCAACAATAGCCAAAGCATGGAAAGAGCCCAAATGTCCATCAATGGATGAGTGGATAAAGAAGATGTGGTATAAATATATAATGGAGTATTACTTGGCAATCAAAAGAACGAAATCTTGCCATTTGCAACAACGTGGATGGAACTAGAGTGTGTTATGCTAAGCAAAATTAGAGAAAGACAAATATATAACTTCACTCATATGAGAACTTTAAGACACAGAACAGACGAACACAAGGGAAGGGAAGCAAAAATAATATAAAAACAGGGAGGGGGACAAAACAGAAGAGACTCTTAAATATGGAGAACAGAGGGTTACTGGAGGGGTTGTAAGAAGGGGGAGGGGCTGAATGGGTAAGGGGCATTAGGGAATCTACTCCTGAAATCGTTGTACTATATGCTAACTTGCAGGTAAATTAAAAAAATAAAAATAAATTTAAAAAAAATTCTGTTTGGTTTTGGTTAATGAGAACATTATTTTTAGTTCTTCTGAACCTCTCAAAAATTTCAGGTCAATAGTTTCCAAACATTTGTGTCCTACGTGGAATCTTAGAGCCTGGGTATTAGCGTGGAGGTATATCAGCCTGGAGCAGCTAACGCCTGTATGTGTGATTTTAAGTAATTCTTGAGAAAAAATACTTAAATGTCTGTATTTGTTTATATCGTTTTTTGATGATGGTCAAGGAAACCCTTGGCCTAACAACTCTTCACAGAGATCTAGAAGAGTGTGGTGAATCCAAGCTGGCTTATACCAATCTAAACTTTTCCTCATCTTATTGGTAAAATAGGTCACTGACCCTGTGGCCTGGTATCTTACCTATGTTTCCTCCAGGGCACCAGTCCAAA